>NC_135498.1:61776387-62023887 GCF_052857255.1 Amblyomma americanum | reverse complement strand
GTGTGTGTGTGTGTGTGTGTGTGTGTGTGTGTGTGTGTGTGTGTGTGTGTGTGTGTGTGTGTGTGTGTGTGTGTGTGTGTGTGTGTGTGTGTGTGTGTGTGTGTGTGTGTGTGTGTGTGTGTGTGTGTGTGTGTGTGTGTGTGTGTGTGTGTGTGTGTGTGTGTGTGTGTGTGTGTGTGTGTGTGTGTGTGTGTGTGTGTGTGTGTGTGTGTGTGTGTGTGTGTGTGTGTGTGTGTGTGTGTGTGTGTGTGTGTGTGTGTGTGTGTGTGTGTGTGTGTGTGTGTGTGTGTGTGTGTGTGTGTGTGTGTGTGTGTGTGTGTGTGTGTGTGTGTGTGTGTGTGTGTGTGTGTGTGTGTGTGTGTGTGTGTGTGTGTGTGTGTGTGTGTGTGTGTGTGTGTGTGTGTGTGTGTGTGTGTGTGTGTGTGTGTGTGTGTGTGTGTGTGTGTGTGGGAAGAGAGCCAACAGTCACCAAAACCAAGGTGCATAGGGGTATGTGTAATTTTATTTTCTTGTTGTTTTTTCTGCTGCTTTATAAGTAATTTTCTTTAAGCGATAGATTAATCTATTATTATCCCACTGATTAGCACTACACATTAAGAAAAAAAAATTAAACATACCCCTATGCACCTTGGTTTCGGTGACTGTTGGCTCCCTACCTAAGTTTATCTAAACGAGTCCCTCATTTCCTTTAGCCTGTCTGCTATATATATATATATATATATATATATATATATATATAGATGATAAAGTACAAGCAGGCCGTCAAGTCGATTTTGTTATTTACGCAGATGTTACTAGTCTCTTCCTTTCAGGCAACGATGTTGATAGTATAGTACAAAGGGCCAACGAAGTACTGGAGAAGCTTTGTTCCTGGTCTCGTATAAATGTGTTACCAATCAACACGAAGAGACTAAGGCTGTGTTCTTTAGGGCAAAAAACGCGCAGGTTTCCGATTCTGTGAGTTTACTGTTAGGAAGACCCTACAGTCCACCGCTCTACCAACTGAGCTATCGGTTCGGGTGATAGAGCGGCGGGCGGCGAGGCGGTGCTGACGAACGCGGCGCAGGTGTGGGGTCTCTCTGGTTTCGATGGTATCGGCGCATGCGCACAACTGCTCATCCGCGTGACGTCACATTCACTTTCGACGGGGAAGCGGGCGACGGCGGCGACGAAGAGCGCGGCGCACACACTGCTCCTCTCCGGTTACCATGGTAACGGCGCATGCGCACAACTGACCTCTCGCATGTACCGCGAAATGCTCGACTGGTTGCCTAGTGTAGCTCCCGCTAAAAACGAAACAAACGCAAAGCGGAGCTCCCGGAGAAGCTGAGCGTGAGGGGAGGACCCGCAAAGTGGTCAATGCGCGAAGCATGTCGGCGTCTGTCTCCCAAACTAGGGAGAGAGAATGTAAGAGAAGGAGGACGAGCTCAACTTCATGCGGCGCGTGGTGGTGGCTTTCAGAACTAGCGGCGCATGAACCAGAATCCTGTCCATGTATAAAAAAACGAAAAAAAAAAATTGGTTCAAGTGATGATCGGGAATTCTGGTCCGAAGCTTGTATAGCGAAGCTAACTGACGCTTTCTGATATCGGAAACAAGCGATCATGCATTAGTGCAGCTACGCGTATGTGCTTTCCAGAAATAAAGCGTCCGACTCATTTTAGAGTCCTGAAGTGGCTGTCATAAGTTCTATTCATTTTGCAGTAGAGTCACTTGTGTTTGCTGATTTAGGGCATAACGTGTTTTGGTCTGAAGCTGCGTCGATGAAGATCCGTCGACGTAGGGTTGTGGTATTATAAACCTCGCCTGTACGTTTACGCCACCGCCACCTGTACATCGACTCATTTTTAAACCGAGGAATTTCGGAACTCGGATACTGCAGAGGGTGTTCGTCGACGCTGCTGGACGCAATACGTGCTTAAACGCAAACCGGGCACATATCGTCCAGCGCAGGAGACAATGCGCTGAATTATACGTCCTTACACAGAAATATTTTTACGAGGTGGCAAGCCAAGGAAAGCACGACATGATGACAGAATGAAGATATGATTTAATGGCCCAAGGGCCTAGCGCGAGCACTCCGTCCCGCGCCACTGCACTCTTCTTCGTCTTCATAACATGACCCCGGTCCTCAGAGCGATCGTCCCGATCGATTGCTTGAATTACGAATGGCGAGGTGACGATGAGGATGATGAGGAAGGATAGAAGAAGATGAAAGGCTTGCCACAAATATGAAGGAGATGATCTGGTGGACGGTTGCCCCCGGAGCTTCAGGTCCAGCGGTCGGTCACCCACAGCCGAAGGTCAAGGGTTGAGGGATTGCCGCACAGCCTGGGCGGAGGTGCCGTCTTGGTTCGGGTCGTAGTCGGGTCATCGCACGTCAGGTCCTGGTCGTCGTGTCTTGTGTTCGGGGCTGGGGACGGGGCGGGGGAAAGCGGCTGGTCGGTTCTGGTCAGTTCGAGCTGGGGTTGAGCCGGGCGGCGGAGCCCAGGTCCCCTCGGCCGACGACGAAGGCGAGCAGAAGGCGGCGATGCTCCGGGGACTAGGATGACGATGAGTACCCAGCACCTCACACCAAATGTTACGAGGTGGCAAGCCAAGGAAAGCACGACATGATGAAAGAATGAAGATATGATTTAATGGCCCAAGGGCCTAGCTCGAGCACTCCGTCCCACGCCACTGCACTCTTCTTCGTCTTCATAACAATATATAACCCGCCTGATGTCTGCCATAGCGGCACTCGCCTGCAACACGTCGCCTGCCATCTGTCTCGTTGTGGTAGGTTTTTATCAGCTGTGAAAACTACCACGGTACCAAGCCTGGTCGGCGTAAAACAAAATGTCTGCTCGAGCTGTGTCATCCGAGTTTCAGTACTGGACTGTAGTCTCAGACACTGGCCGTCCTCAGGCAAAATAGCGAAAACATTTGCTGCGGTTCAACTACTGCTAAACCTGGTTAGAGAGCGAAAGCTGTGGTGTATCGGGAAACCAGGCGCGGCTTGGCGTCTGTAACGCTGAGTGCGTTCCGCACACTGGATAGGCAGTGCACCCATCCTACCACCCTGGCAGGTGGCAGTTAATGGTTGATCGCGAGAGGTTGGTCACCCCATGAATGCTACGCCCTATTGCTGCAGTTCCGCGTGCCTTCCACAGCGTTGCCAGCGCAAATGAAAGGAGCCCACATCTCGATCTTACCACCATTACGTACCTAAAAGCGCGATTGAGGCGCCCACTCTCCCAGGGAGCCAGTTATGCGCCTTCCTTTCCTCAAAATCATCGGAGTCTATAGAGCGTTATCAACACCGGCGGTCTAAGCTTCTGTACCGCGTTTCTCCTACAATGTTGTGAATGCCAACACATGCAGCGCGCATCTGTCAGTATCGCCACGCAAGTTAAAGCGCGACTGATGTGCCCACTGTCCGTGGGCCAGTTATGCACCTTTCGTTTGCTTTCGAAGAAAATTGAAGATAGGTTTTGAAAATTGGTTTTGAGGAAAGAAAATGGCGCAGTAAATCTCACATATATCGGTGGACACCCGATCCGCGCATTAAGGAAGGGATAAACGTGGTTGGGCTGAAGGTCGTTCAAGGTAATTTGTCGGTTTTCGCGACGACTTCTTTCCCTAGCGCAGTGAAGCTTTTCGCTTGAATATTAAAAGCGACGCCCTTTTAGCTGTGTGACACATAATAAGCTGATGTAAGGAGCTCCACCCGCATCGTCCGGTGGTCTGGTCGGTGGGGTGTAGACGCCAAGCGTGCGTTTCACAGCATTATAGCGTTCTCGCAAAGCTGTGATATGAATACCTCGTATATATGACGAGCTGGAAGGCGTATATCCATGAAGGTGAGGTTCCTGGCTCGCATTGTGTTGTAGCATTTCCTACATATCCGGGCACGATGCTCGTACAGGGCTCCATGGAGCGATGCCCCCTCATGACCCGGCAGCGTGCCACCCACGTATTTCCACACGAGACCGAAGCGCGCAGTACACAACTTCGGGTTACAGGAAAGCAACAGTTCCCGTGAGGAACAAACGGCGTCCTTGCACAGGCCCACGAAAAACCGTGGATGAGAGTAACCGTGGGCCGAATTTCCAGCCAGAAGTCTTGGGACGCCACATTGACAGGCGCGCAACACGCATAACGAAATAATATTCGAAACAAAACACGAAACAGTGCGACAGTGAATAACCAAGATCTATCCCCAGCAGACAAGCTGAAGACACCAAACAAAAAAAAAACGTCCGTTGCGGCTGCAGCCGCCAGTACTGGGCAAAAGGCTGGTCGTGAGCGCCAACGTCCATCGGCACGGAGATGGAGGTGAAGGGTTCGCATGCGGGCTAACGCTGGCTTGAGGTGCGGCGTGAAGACAAGCACTTGGTCCTCTCTGCGCAGGTCTCTGGACCTTGACGTTCAGCCGGAGCTTAGAAGCTAGCATCGAACTCAGAGCTCGAACAAAGCCTCACACCAAAGAGCAAGTCACCGCTGTTAACGGCGGCGAGCGCACCGAGCACACCGCTCACGCCTTCCCGTGCCCTACCTCCCATCAAACGCCAAACCCGCCCTTTCTTGCATTTTTACTTGTGCTGGCTCAGCTTTATCTTTATGTTCACGAAGGCCACGTCACTAAAGTGGTAAATAATAGTAATGAGGGGACATCGCAGAGAGTGCAATGGCATCCCACAGCGCATGGCGCCTTATCGTTTTGCCTCCATAAAAACGCAGTCGCCGCGGTCAGGTTCGAACCTGGGAGCTCCGGATCAGTAGCCGAGCGCAATAACCACTGAGCCACCGCGCCGGGTTACCTGATTTTCAATTTCGTGAATTACTGTCCCTGTGTGCATTGACACCCATCCACAGAGAGAAGCTCGCGTAGGACGCCACCTGGAACGCAGTGCGACGACCGGTTTCTACATAGTGGAAAATTGAAAATTGGTTTTTAGGGAAAGGAAATGGCGCAGTATCTGTCTCACATAACGGCCGACACCTGAACCGCGCCGTAATGGAAGGGATAAAAAAGGTAGTGAAAGAAAAACCAATTATTATTATTATTATTATTATTATTATTATTATTATTATTATTATTATTATTATTATTATTATTATTATTATTATTAATATTATTATTATTATTATTATTATTATTATTATTATTATTATTATTATTATTATTATTATTATTATTATTGTAAGGGAAGACTTCAAGGGAGACGTTTACTCCAGCCCGCTGGCAAAGACGTGCTCCCAGCGAACAGCACCAAGTGATGACGATGGGAATTTACTGTGCATGAAAAGAGGATGAAGTAGCAGCCAGAGAGGCGACGACGACGAAAGCGCATAAAGTGCTCACATTATTATTATTATTACTGTTAGGTGGTAATCGAATTGAATTAGTTAGTGTAGTTAAGATGTTGGGAGCTCTTTTTAATGAGCATATGCGTTGGGATAGCCATATAGATTTATTACGAATTATATTAGCTCGAGCTGTGGGTGTAATCAGGAGGTGCCAATTTATGCTTCCTGCCAAAATAAAGCTTATCCTGTAATATCCTCTATTTCAATCGCATGCCAGATATTGCTACGTGACGGCAAGTAGGTGAAAGCAGGACTACATGACAGATGGCGATGGAATGATTTAATCGCGGTGGGCCTAGCGCGAACGCTCCGTGCCGCGCCTCTGCCCACTTTGTCGTCTTCTAGTCCGTGACAATATTGCCACTTGGTGTGGGGTAACACTAATGTACACTAATATCCAGAAAATCTTGACTTTACAAAAACAGGCCCTAAGAGCTATAGTCAATGTAAATTACTTACATCCTACACAATCATAATTTTCTAGGCACACGATTGTTCCAATAGGCTGTCTGCACGAGTTCAGGGTTTTAAATCTTTATAGATCACACCTCCACGATCAGAACAATCTTTTAATGAATACATCTCAATTACACGTTAACCCAGTGTGTCGGTTAACAGGGCACCATGATTATTGGTACTTACCGCGTCCGAAAACAAATTATGTCTTTCAGTCACTGAAGTACGTTCTACCATATGTATTAATAAGTGTTTGTTTACAAATTATCGTAACTGCTCCATAACAGTCAACTCCATCCGAAATATGTTCCGTAAGCGTGTTGTTGTTGTTTTTTTTTGCTTGCCTGTGCAGTGTATTGTGTAAAATGCTTTTGTTGTTTAGTCACTATTCGAGCTTGATTTCTTAGTTTTTAGTAATTATTTCGTTGTCAATGTCCTTCAAGTTTTCATTATAAGGAGCCATGAGTGCTCACCATTGTATTTGTCGTGCGATGTCCACTTGCCACCTAACTGTTAAGCGAAGCTGCATAGGGGTTGGGAGCTTTGTCAAGCCGCAATTGCGGCTTTTTTTCCTTCTCCTCAGCCATGTATCTGACTGCAAAATAAACCTTGACCTTGGCCTTGAAAAACTATCTTTGGTCTGATAACTCTGAATGTGAATGCCTACTACAAACTGTTCCGCAAGCGGTACGATCTGCCTTGCAGATAGAAAACTACAGTGGAATAATTTTTAGTTTTCTTTTTATCTACGGAGCAGCGATTTCTGAACCTCTAGTGATAAAAGCGAATCTTAGAGATTGAGAATGAAAGCCTCAAGCAGCGTGGCAGGCGTCCTCAAACAGGACAAATCTCGTGATTGAGCTGCTTCCGCCGTTGATGTCAACTCTGACGATGCTGCCTCCTCATCCAAATTTAGTTCAGAGAGCGAATATGACGCGAGCGACCAGCCCAGAATATCGGTGGCAGCGCCTCTCTTAGTTTCCTAGAAGAACCTTTTCTGCTCGCTGTCGTTGCCGCTTTGAAATTTACACTGCCGTTATAAATGTATTCGGCTCATATGTATGGTTTGCACATAACATAGACACACACTAATGAGTCATGCAATGCGAAGTGTGCGCCCAACTGTATCACCCAATGGCATGCCAAAATATAGGGCCTAAAGATGTCTTTTGCCAGATACTTTTATGAGGCAGAACTATGAATTTTTGAGACGTATTCTCTTTTTGGTAGACAAAGAGTTTGTGCATTCCAAGGTATTTTACTTTGATCTTTTTTTAATAGAAGCATCTTTCAGTGTATTTTCTTATGCCAATAAAATATGACATTGAGATATAAAACGCTTCCTAAAGCTCGTGTTTTTTATATTTAATCATTTTTTTCATTTAAGGCATTAAGTTGTATACGACACAGTTCTTGGACCTACAACATATCATGAAACTCCACAAAATAGCGCAATTTTTCCCACGGTAGGGAAAAAATTAAGAGATGCATGGCTGTGTAGTCTCGTTTCATTTAAAATCTCTAACAAGGCTCATTTGTTCTTTTTTATGATGTGAACAATGTACTATATTTCCAAGGACCTAAGCACTGATACTATAGAGAACCAAGGGCAGGTCAGAGTGAATTTTCAGTTCCATTTCCTAAGTGAGGCTTTCAAGCTTCAGCCAAATAGAAGAGTATGTCCTAGCACACTTGTATCTAAAACATTTTGCTCGAGACTTGCGAGCAGTGTGTCCGTGAATCAGAAGCCACTTTTTTGATTAGGTGAGCAATAGTTCATCTGATTGCCAGCATACAAAAGGAAGAACAGTCAACACGACCTTTAGTTTGCGAATAAGCATTTTAAAACCGCACAAATATTCCTGTAGTTTAATGTACAGCACTTTGTGCGCGTTTTGTAACGGTACTAATGTCGAAAGATATTAACAATGCGAGCCGTCCGTCGTAGCCAGCCCTGCTCCAATGCTACACAAATATCCACATAAAGGCGAACTTACCGAAAAGATGCCCAGGTGGACATAAACTCACATTTCCTCTAGCGCATTCCCTTTTGGGAAATCACTTTATTCTTTCAAAACGACATACATAAATTATGCCCGCCCAGCGAGGAGGAGGAGGAGGAGGAGGAGGAGGAGGAGGAGGAGGAGGAGGAGGAGGAGGAGGAGGAGGAGGAGGAGGAAAAACCTTTATTGAGCTCTAAGATTGGTGAGATTCGCTGAATCAGATGGTGTCTTCCCATCTTTTTAGCAGTAGCCGTCTGCCCCTAGTCCAGGGCTCCGCTGGATGCTGCTGCCAGCTGAGCCCGTCGGATCCGCCCAAGTTGGATGTGCTGACAGTCGCTGGAGAGCATTCCTTCCCACTGATCCGCACTCCGGTTTGGTATTATTGGTACCGCATCTATCTCCTGGCAAGCCCACGTTATGTGGTATAGCGTTGGTGTTTCTTGGCACCATGGGCATTTGTCTGTGTATTGTGTGGGTTGTATCTTACTGTGTTCAAGTTCGGGTATGCGCCCGTTTGTAGCAGCCTCCAAGCTAAGGAGTTTTCTCTGGTGACAGATTTGTGCGGTGGGGAATACCGCTTTGTGTTGCCCCTGTAGTGGTTGAGTATAGCCGAATACTCTCTAGGGACTGGCTCGGCGTCCTAGAGACCGATATCGTAGGGGGCTCGGTACGTAGTGTATGTTCGAGCTACCTTGTAGACCTCTCGGTTGCCTTCCACGTCCGCGTGTCCTGGCGTTCACACTATCGTGTGTTTAACTGGGTTTTCTTCTTTACTTCCATCTGATTTTTATTGAGAATACCAAAGCTTAAGTACAGCGCTACTATCACCTCGTGGCAATCAACCGCAATGATTCAAAAACGCCATTTCATTATCAAGAAGAGACAAGGAAGCGGTGCTGACACACTGACCACCTGCTTTTCTAATGTGATATGCTTCAATAATCTCTCTTTCCATCCGATCTCTTCCACGCCCAAGAATTTTAGCTTTCCGAAATATGGGTTTACACTTACAATCCCGGCAGTGGATAGCAAGATGACCACTCTTCCCTTCTTTAACCAGATTATAATGCTCCCTAGCTCTCTCATTAAAACAGTGTCCCGTTTGACCAATGTACTCTCTATTGTAAGTGAGCGGAATGCTTTACACCACCTTAGTAGTGCAATGGGTGAAAACAAGTTGGTGGTTTATAGTGAAAATCGGCCTTTTCTTGCTAATCATCATTGGGCAAACTTTTGATAGCTTGCTTGGGGTGGAGAAGAGCACGTTAACGCCCGTATCTGCTTCCAACTTGCTCAAGATTATGAGAAACTCTGTGAAGATATGGAATTACTTGAGTTAGCAGCCCCTGGCCTTGCTTATCCGTATTTTTTATGCACTTTTTCTTCCATCCAATCACCAATCACCAGAAGAACCGATTTCCTCCGCCGCGCAGCACGGCGGCAGCGGGCGGAGCCGCGTCCATGAGGTCCGCGAATATGTTCGAGCGAGACCGTTAATCCATGAAGCGATCGCGGTGATGGGCTTGCGAGACGGAGCGGGGCGTACACACCCAACGGGTCGTCGCCGCACTAATTAGCACGGCGAGACTAGCGATGCACGTGGCAGCTATGAGGGCACTAAGAGACGCGGGAAGGAAGCCGAGCGCAGAGCACTCATCATGGCCGCCGCAGAGCTGTGTACACTCTAAACCCAAATATGCCTAAATGGGAGTTTTGGAAAAGGGAGCAAGATCCGCCATCGCACTCCCTTTTTGAATGCAGAGTGCACTAGAGGACAGCCTACTCTCTTTTCCCTCCTTTCCGTTTAGAGCATAGCAGCACGGTGGCAGGAAAATGGGCCGAATAAGGAGACCCGATGAAGTACGTCCAGGAAAGGTCGGCCTTGAAAAAGGCTTGCGGAGCTGAAGCTTCCGAGAAAAAGTCGGGTCCCACAAGAGCGGGCATCATGGCTGGCGCAAACAGGAAAGGAGGCGAGCAGGTCAACATGGCTGATGCCGTCGTCCGCCCGCCTGCAGGAAGATGACGTTCCCGCACGGAGAAAGCCCTTTGTCCGTAGTGTGCGACGCATGAAGCTCGTGAGAGATTCAACCTTGCTGCACCACTCTTGCAAACATGGTTCCGAATGCCCCACAACTCCCATCGAACCACACACGAGCTTTGTTACCTTTTAAGCAAACTGCACTCTTAATGCTTTCCGAGCAGTGACATTGGCCGAGCTTCCCAAGCAATACGCGCCGCTTATTTGCTTAAAACCCATCGAACTCGTCCCTCCACGGCTGGCGCAAACCGCATGAGCCAGATTGTACAGACCATGGTAAGAGCTCTGAGCTGTTCTTGGATAAGAGTATAATAACAGTCGTTGGTTAGTTAAGCGCATTCCTGTCCTTTCAAGGGCGTAAATAATGTGGAACAAACTTCAAGCAGATAAGCCTAGCAAGCGACTATTAAATAAACTCTCGTGGTGAGCTAGGCTTAATTATCCCGGTTTCAACAATGAATGACATCAGGCGATGTAGTTTTTGTGTCTCGCCACATGCACAAAAAATCTGATGACAGCATGTTATCGATGTATTCATATGGAAAGGAGTTCATATTCAGAACATAGGACTTCAATTAGACCACCTGCTATTGAAATTCATCTATGGCCAGATTCGTGTTTAGCGTGCATTAAACAATGAAGCGTGCTCAATGCGAACACCAACCATCATTTAGTTTTTGTACTCTATCCTCGTAAGCACCATTTGGCGGTCTCAAACACGCTTTCTGCCTGTCTTGCCTCTCCTGACCCAGCAGCTGGTGTGCGCCTTGTGTCAGCATCAAGCATGATGATAGACGTTCAAGTTTTTATGGGCACATAATCCCCACTGAACATTCCGATCGGTGTTCTTGACGCAGTCCTTTCGCTTGGAAATCTTATATTTTGGTGTAAGCAATCGGCATCCATAATATGAGGGAGTACCCTGTTCAAACTTTCCCATCACGGCAGGCTCCAGTAAATGTATTGTCTAGGAAAGATTGGGAAATAAAATATTGAAACTGTAAAAAGAATGTTGCTCTAGGAATACTTTAACGGCATAAAAGCCAGTAAATAAAAACGAAATGGAGCATAATTTCTACAGTAAATGCTTGCAGAATAAAATAAACCGCAAAATAAAAAAGACCAAGCTGCTTGTACGCCAGGAAAAGCAGGCCAGGCACTTAACAACTCAGTTGTATTAGAAAGAGACAAGCGCACATATAGAAACAAAAAATTCTCAGGGCACATCAGACTGCTGACGTACAGTGACGGCGAAAGCGTTAGTGTGTCATCACGAAGACGCGCCTTTGCTGATTCCACAAACGCTGAAGGCAAGGGACCATCTTCAAGCTATATTACGATGCTAGTACTGTGCGGGCCTCCAAGCAATTCTCGCTTCTTCTTTCGATTCATGGTTCATACTCTCAAGTATTTCCTTTCATTTGCCTAGATGAGGATCTATAGCGCACAAAATTCAAGGGACACAACATGAGCGCTAAACTTCCACTAAACGATCTTTATTTGGCACTGACGGCCTTTTAAAGATCACGTGTAGTACAGGTATTGACGGCTGACAACGATTATTTTGTCAAGGTCATGAAGTGTCAAGGAGTGTGAACAAAAAGCGCAACAAAAACCACCAATCAGTGAGCAAGTTTCACAGTATCGCCCGCTGCCTTGAATCTAAGAAAGCTAAGTCTTTTCTTGATAATGATACCGGAGGATCACTGACACTGATCACTGAAACTTGCTCAATGATTGGCGGTTTTATTGCGCTTTTTGTTCTCATTCCTTGACACATCATGATCCTGACAAGATACTCGTTAGTCGTTAAGGCGCGCTCCCATTAGCGGCAAAAACGCGCAACGCAGGACGTTTTCCGCGTGCCGCTTCCCGCACAAGCCGGTTTTTCTCCCGCGGACAACCTGCTATGCCGTCCCGCAGAGCGATGGGTCCCGTGCCGCTGACGAGAACAGCCAATAGGCGCCGACCGTGAACCGTGACGTCGGTCCCAGTTCAGGGACCCCGTCGGCGGAGGCGGGGGCTGCGCGCGTCCGGCCGGCGGCCGGCCGGCCGGGCACTCGGCGGCTGCTTTGCCAGCATGAACATGCGACTCGAGACGGTGCAGAAGCGACGGTGCAGAAGCAGCGAAAAAACAAGTATAAATACGATTACCGTAGCCAACAGCTCATCGCTCGAACCAGCCATCCTCGAGACAAAAAGGGCGACGGGAGGAGAGCTAGCAGACGATCAAGACGAAGACGCGAGAAAAGGGTGCGCTTTCCAGTCTTCTCTAGTGTCACGTGACTATCCCCTTCTATTTCTGCTCGTTCGGGTCCTCCCTCAGCGCCTCCTCTCTCCACACTCCACGACAACCGCAGCGAGAAAACGCGCGCAGTGTGAGCGTCATTCTGAGGAGCTGCGAGGCAGCGTCGACGTTGACGCTGTGCCGCTGCGGGAAGCTTCCCGCTAGTGTGAGCGCGCCTGTACCTATTTTTCCCGTGCCGCTGACGAGAACAGCCAATGGGCGCCGACCGTGAACCGTGACGTCGGTCCCAGTTCAGGGACCCCGTCGGCGGAGGCGGGGGCTGCGCGCGTCCGGCCGGCCGGCCGGCCGGGCACTCGGCGGCTGCTTTGCCAGCATGGACATGCGACTTGAGACGGTGCAGAAGCGACGGTGCAGAAGCAGCGAACAAACAAGTATAAATACGATTACCGTAGCCAACAGCTCATCGTTCGAACCAGTCATCCTCGAGACAAAAAGGGCGACGGGAGGAGAGCTAGCAGACGATCAAGACGACGACGCGAGAAAAGGGCGCGCTTTCCAGTCTTCTCTGGTGTCACGTGACTATCCCCTTCTCTTTCTGCTCGTTCGGGTCCTCCCTCGGCGCCTCCTCTCTACATTCCAAGAGAACCGCAGCGAGAAAACGCGCGCAGTGTGAGCGTCATT
This sequence comes from Amblyomma americanum, assembly GCF_052857255.1. Classification (NCBI taxonomy): domain Eukaryota; kingdom Metazoa; phylum Arthropoda; class Arachnida; order Ixodida; family Ixodidae; genus Amblyomma; species Amblyomma americanum. Next base: position 62,011,109 of record NC_135498.1, on the reverse strand, counting down.
CCTAGGAGCTGCGAGGCAGCGTCGACGTTGACGCTGTGCCGCTGCGGGAAGCTTCCCGCTAGTGTGAGCGCGCCGTTATACGTGTGGTCAGGGAGGCGCGATGTAGCCCGCCAATCGCAGTATGGCATGTCGTGTACGCGGGTCCTCCACGGGTTATGCATACGGGAATGGAGGCGACAGGGGTTGGCGACAACCTTCGCAATGCCCGCACACTCGACAGCGGGGTCACTGTTCTTCTATCCACGTTCTCTTGCCAATTCCTCTTCTCCAGTCCACAACCTGGCTGCACTTCCTTCCTCACCAATGTTCTTTTGTCCACTCCTCTTCATCACTGTGCTTTTTTTCAGCATACTTACAATGCATTACCACTTATGCTAGTTAAGTCGCGGCTGGTTACCGCGACCTAACAACCTTGGAGAGCAACGGGGCTTGTTGGAAAATTGTTGGGAAGTTGTTTTCATGTTGCCTTGTTTCCAGATTTGCCTTCAGATAAAGAATTACGACCAGCGACTGAGCCTTTAGACTCCAGGAACGGTGAGAGTTTATGAATTTCTTTTCTCTAAGATGAGGTAAACCATTTTTTTAGCCCGAAAGAATGGTACTAGAAAATGTTATTTAGCAATGTAAATGAGTGTAAGTTGCAAGCTTTAAGACAGAAACAAAAATATCGATGGAGTTTTACGTGAACACACCCCTGTATATAATATGTGTGTCGCCGCGGAAATATGTAACGGCACGATTGTTTCATCAACTTGTTATTACTACTGCTATGTTCGCATTTATATTACCATTTTGATTAACAATATAGGAGGTCCCAGTACAGTCGCTGACGACGGTACCTCCTTCTGTATACATTTATCCAGGCTGTATTTCCTTCTTGTATAAATAAACATGATTCTGATTCTGATTCTGATCCCACATCAAGGCTAAGGAGGCAATGTCGGTGGCCTAATTGTTAACGGATGTAATTGCCATCTCCAATTTACGAGGCTTGGCATAAAATTGCTGAAAGTGAATACAGACTACAATGACGTGCAGGCACATTGAGGGCTGCGGGCGTCTGTAAATGCGCGAGAGAATGGGCTTTGCAGTGAAAGTGGTATCTGTGTTACGTTTACGTAACTTCTCTGTGTGACCATCAACCCATCTCTACAAGGAAATCCATTATCGCTTTTCAGTTTCGATATTACGCACCCATGTTAAGAAAGCAATACAGTAGCTGTCATCGCGAGAGATCTTGGCAACAGACCTGTCTTTAAAATATATTGGATGCTGGCATACTATGTCCGCTAGATTTCATGTTTGCGTTGTCGATAACCACGGCTCTACACAAAGATGAATTCAAACTGCACTGCTCTGCAGCGGCTACAGGTTTCTAAGCAATCAGCCATACCCATTTCCCTTTCCTATGCGCGGGAACGAGAACCACCGACGAAACAGAAGACTGTGGTGGATGCTGGCTGCGAATGACGGCTTACAGTTGATTAGCAATGCAGTTTATTCTTCAGTTTTTTTTATATACACAGTTCTGCAGGTCAACCTGAACTCTAGCTGCTAGTCGGCTGATCTGGCAGTTGGTGAATACATTGCCAGTTCCAAAGGCGCAATAATAACACAGTGCAATGATCAGATATCAGCATTCCGTTCTGGTCGACAAAAAAATGTAATCAGAAAGGCAAGTATGACGAAAAGAAATAATAAAACCAGCGCTTCATACATGCAAAGCCACATTTAAAAGACGTTCTTGCATTCTTTGGGTTCTTTTTTTCTCAAGATCACGCAGATCATCAATAAGATTTTTAAATACCGTCGTCATCAGCCTGAATGCGCCCACTGCAGGCTAAAGACCTCACCCATGTCTCTCCTATTAGCCTTGTCCTCTGCCAGCTGCTCCCGCCGTGTCCCCGCAAATTTCTTTATCTCATCGGCCCACCTAACTTTCTGCCGCCCCCTGCAATCATTCCCTTCTCTTGGAATCCACTCCCTTAGCCTCGAGGACAAGGGGTCACCATGCTTTCGCATCACATGGTCTGTTCAAGCCTATTTCTTCCTCTTTACTTGAACTAGGATGTCATTAACCCGTGTTTGTTCCCTCACGCACTACGCCCGCTTCCGATGTATTTGGGTGTAAACTGGGTGCGCTATCTCAATTTAAGTTCTCTCTGAATGTGAGCGGCTTTCCACGTTATCGCGTATAGAATGCCCAGACCACCAGTTTGGTGGTACCGCTGGTAGCAGCGCTCGTAACGTGCATTACAAAGTGTGCCCAATATTACACCGTTACATTCCTGCAGTTTTCATTACCTCCCTACGGCCGTTTGTCTTACCTTCAGAATGAGAGCATGTCATAATGATTTCGTTTACGGCCAAGTGCGCTTCCTTTTGCACTCACATAATGGAACTAGACACTTATTGTACGTACCACCTCATGCTTCGACAAAGTTGGATGGGTGGCTTTCAATAAAAGCACAGTGGAGAATATGCAATGTCAATATCTAAAAATAGTGCATAATAATCTGTTCAAGGGCGTGGCATGCAGACGCCAACTTCCGGGAGACTTAGTCAATCATATGGCGTTAAGGCGAGTGACTCTTTATAAACTGTTTCAAGTCACTCTTTGTAAACAAGAATTTTATAATCGGTAGCGAAAATTGTTTTTCCTTCGCGGAAGCAAACATTGCTTTTGGTTAATATAATGGCCTTTAGTTTTAGTTAATTCTTCCCCGGCCGGGGTGGCTCAGTGGTAAGCGCGCTCGGCTGCTGAGCCGGAGGGCCGCGTTTCGATGGAGCTTGAACGCAAAAGGTGCCTGTCTGCTGTGCGATGCGTCGCCTCGTTAAAGAACCACAGGGGGTCGAACTAATCTGGAGCCTTTTACTACGGCATTCCCCATAGTCAACGTGGCGCTCCGGCACGTTCAACCCTACAATTTTGTTGACTTATTCCTGGAGTATCACTGCTCTTTTTTTGAAACATCGTAAATCACGTTTACTTCAAATTGCCGTAATTATTAGACACATGTAACCAGCATTCTCCACAATATTTTTAATACCTGAGCCCCCGAAGGTAAATATTTAACATATATTAACGCAATTATAGACTGCGCACGAATCTTCGCCCACTTCCTGTGTAAAGGTTACGCAATGATGAGTGAATGTCATTGATCATCAGTAATTGCTCATGACCGTCATATAACTACTGATGAAATCATAAATGTCCTAACAAGAGCCGTAGTGGATTCTTTTTTTGGATAGAATGATCAACAATGTTGAATGCCTTCTTTAAATCTATAAATTTTACTCCCGCTAACATATTGCCGTGAAACGCTGCAATAAATATATGGCTGTCATAATACTGCTCTTTACGTTGAATGGTGTGATCTGGAGTCACGCTGCTAAGTACTGAAAAATAGCGCTAAAATTCGCACTAGGACTAAATGATACGTAGACGTACAACGACCACTAACTTCTCAGTTTTGTCTTCGTATAGATTTTGGTCCTCTTGTTTCTTTTTTGCTCTGTTTTCCATAATACCTGTAGAACGTTACATCTATCACCTTAATCTATATCTTTAAGAGATGCGTATATAAGAATAGGCGCATTCTATGTTTGTTAAGTTATTCTACAATACATATTGGCATATAGCTAATTTGGTTTCCTACCGTTACCGTCCTTACCTGCCGCTAGAACCTTCGCTGTTTAGTCAGGACGAATATTTGACAGCAATAACAGACTGATGGAAAAGGGTGCCCAAAATGAATGTAAAATTTCTCTTTAAGTAATCTAAGGTGTAGATCATGGAAACCTGGCATCTTTGAAGTAATCAACTTTATTCAACTTCAGTTTGTAATATAACATACTATTGGAGATGGTAGGCGCGAAATTTATTTCATTATTTAAATCCAATAGGTTTTGAACATGGTATGGAGCTATAGAATCGAAAAATGAAATAAAAATTTCAACTCTATTGCTGTCTAATAATTCAGGACACGTACGTGATATTTCTTGGCTGCCCGCAGTATCCTTGCCAGTACCGCAGAGTTTTCTGATTTCTCCGTTGTTGCGTGTGTTTGAACTCTGGAAAACTTCTTTTTTCGAGCTCTCATCACTGACACACTGTTATTCCTTGTGTCCTTTAATTTCGCCACTAAATGTGGCTTTCATTTTTCGGTTTTCATTTTATGCACCAATAATCCTTATCTTTTAACACTTCAAAGGTAGGCCGTTTTACCCAAAGACAAAGCGGTGTGTCGCAAGTGCGAGCTTTGTTCATTTCGAGTGCAGCTTGGTATCACAAGTATATGAATATCAGTGAAGTTTTCAAAAACTCATTTCCAATGCGTTTATGATAAACGCCTCGAAATTCACTCATGAAAGATGGTTCGTAAGAATATGAAGTTGATTTTGTTTACGAACCTAAGAAGGCCCTTTCTTGGTGTGGGCAAATTATTTTTAGTAGTAAAAATGGAAAAATGAACAGATAGAGCTCCAGAAAAATACGACAGCAGTTATCCCTGCGTTGAAGTTGGTAACCACGTGATCAGTTAGTGTTTCGATTGAACTCGATGCACGAAATTGGTTAGTTTATCATATTTTGAAAACAAAGTGACTTCATTAAATATGTGTAACCCCTGTGCATCGCATTGTACCATCTCAATGTTTACGTCTCCCTCATTAAGCATATGTTGCTTTGCTTTTTTTTTCTTATGAGAGCAGTAAAACGTCTTCAAGTTTATGAAGACAGAAAGCTCGGCAAGAACTGGGAGGCCGACTCACAACACCAACTACGAGCGAGGAATCCAAATGAACAAAGGCTGCGTCGTCCCAGAATACTTCATATGACAAAAAACTTGGACCCCGCAAGGGCACCTTGAGTCTCGAGGTGATGGTGCTTTGTGTCACCACGGACCCTCAGCCTCAATACTGAAGCTGTCATCCGCACCGTGGCGATAGGTTGTAATGTGAAAGGTAGAAACCATGAACGGTGGCGGTCGGGGCCATGATCAAGCCCCGGCCGACAGGCTTCCCGTCTGTTTATCAGGTGGGGGGCTCCGGGACCTTCCTGTGAATAAGACGGTGAACCACAGGCGGCATGTAGGAACCGTCAGTATATCCGTATCATGTGAGTACCCCTTCTAAAAAACCTGATCGGTCCCTAAAAAGGAAACGCACCGATGAAACATCCACCAGTACCCGACCTGACGTTGACCACTTTCCTCACTACTTAGTGATACACACCCTGGTGAATAACAACCCCGTCACAGCGATGTCTGTTTTCGTTATCACTGGAACCCTTGAGAAAATGACTGGGAAAAAGTACAAAGCAAAGAAACTCTCATCTGGTGACCTTCTTATTGAAATGTCCCAGAAATACCACTCTGACATTATTCTGAGGCAAAAGCCGTTTGCTGCCCTCCTGGTGACCATCACTCCCCACCGGAATCTAAACACAGTGCATTGTGTCATATCAGAACGCGATCTGATCCAAGAAACAGAAGCTGACCTCTTGGAAGGATTCCGAGATCAAAATGTCAATGCCCTTCGTTGCATCACCATAAGGCGGAACGGTGAAAAGATGGTGACACCCCATATTGTTTTAACAATCGAACGGTCCCGTCTTCCAGATGCTATAAATGCAGAGTTCATCCACTGCAAAGTCCGTCCGTAAATCCCCAACCCGAGAAGATGTTTCAGTTGTCAAAAGTATGGACACGGATCAAAAACATGCCGAGGAAAACTCAACATGTGCGAAGTGCGGTGTCCATGAGCACCCAACCGATAACTGCGGTGCCGCTCAAGTAGAGTGTCCAAACTGCCTCGGGCCACATGCCGCCTACTCGCGAACATGTCAGAAATTTCAAAACGAGGAAAAAATAATTCAACTGATAGTAACAGAAAACATCACATTCTCCGAAGCCCGGAAGAAGCTCTCGCTTCTCCCCGGAAGATCCTAAGCTGACGCAGGAAGCCGGGGGGCCAGGCGGCGTCTCGTCTCAGTGGGCACGAAATTCAGCATTGCTGATGCGCGTCCACTACGACCCCTCCCCCAGCAGCCTCCGGCTGCACCAAACTTCCGTGATCCAGAGGTGAACTTTTCGCAGACCTCTGGGAAAACACAGACAAACGAGAGGGAGAATCTCCCTGTTGAAAAATCCACATCTGCTTCCGCGTCTCCACCGGAAGCAATGGACATGACACCGCGGCGGACACAGGCGGAGTCTTGTAGACTGTCCTCGAGCCGCCTGATAAAGGCTGCGACATCTAAATAACTGCCATTAATCATCGCTTCCTCACGAAGAAATATGGCTGTAGAGAGCATTATCCAATGGGACTGCAGAGGCATACTTAAAAACCTGGATGGCATGAACCTGGATGAAACACTAGCGGAATATCATCCAAGCATACTTTGCCTACAAGAAACGCACTTAAACACAACACACACAAACTTTCTAAAGAATGGCTGTTCGGGCGAGTTGGCTTGCCATGACGGAACATACAGCGCTAAGAAACCAGGACGAACAATTTAAGAGACACCACGAGCCAGTTGCCACCGTGTTACACATGGCAACAGCAGTGTGCCGAGCAAGATACGTGTCCTTCTGCGCACGGTCGCAGATTCTTCGGGAAGACGCAAGAGTGCTCTTTTGGGGGCTTTATGCCTTCTGAGGGACATGGAAAATGGATTTGTAAAATACTGAAATCGGTGTTTCATCGACAATCACGATTCTACCGCAAACAACTGGCTGTGCAACTGCGTGAAGCAGCCCCACCGGATACCGCGAGACTCCAGCTACAGCAGTTCCTTCGTCTAGCCAACCAGACAACCGAGTTCATGTGGCAGCATCAAGTGAAAGCACATTCGTTCCCGTCTGCTCATAGCGCTCGTGGTGTCTGTTTCATTGTTCGTCCTGGTTTCTTAGCGCTGTATGTTCCGTCATTTCTAAAGGAGTACGCAGTATACCGGAAGGACAGACAAGGCAGTGTGCACTCATCAGGTGGCGTTGCTATTTTGGTGCAGAATTCAATTGCCTCGCAATGTCTTCCACTGGCTACTGATTTAGAGACAGTGGCGATACGAGCCATAACTTTCGGCACGGTAATAACCGTATGCTCCCTATATATCCCACCAGATCATCGGCTGTCGACTGATCAACTCGAAAAGTTTATTGTTCAGCTTCCCGAGCCATTCCTATTGTTTGGCGATTTTAACGCTCACCACCCATTATGGGGAGGTACTAGAACAGATTCTTGAGGAGCGCTAATCGAAAAATTCCTTTTGACATCTGGCTCATGCATATTCAATAGAAAAGAACCAACATACTTTAATTCGACACACAACTCATATATAGCGATAGACCTTGCTGTTGGCTCTCCATTGCTCTTGGCCGTTACTGAGTGGGTTGTTATTGAAAATCTGTATGGAAGTGACCACTTTCCCATTTCCTATATACGGAAAATATCAACCCAAGGGTAAATAACCCTAGGAAGTTTAAAGAACAATTGCTGACTGGAACATGTTCCGGGAACTATCAGCTTTGCCTTGTTCATCAATTACAGGAAAAGGTATAGATGAATCTCAATCTCTGATCACACTGCATATAATACACGCTGCACAGAAATCCTTCTCACAGACATCAGGTAAAACAGAAAACAAACGAAAACTGTGGTGGAATGCTCAGTGCAAGAAAGCTCGTCACGATCAGAGTAATGCATGGTCAAAATTCCGCCGTTATCCTACGATTAACAACTTGAGAAACTTTAAGCGAGCTAATGCAAATTGCAGGCGTACTCGGCGTACATCCAAACGGGAAAGTTGGCAATCGTTTCTCTCCTCTGTAAATTCTTACACAGATACGCATAAAGTGTACGGCAGACGAAAATCACTTAAAGGGCATAGTACAGATCCGATTCCTCTTGTTAGCACTGCTGGTGATACATTGCAGCCCCAACCAGATGCACTAGGCAAACACTTCGAATGCACTTTTAGCTCGGCGCATTATACAGACTCTTTCTTGCGATACAAGTAAGCTGAGGAGCGGAAATAAGTTGTAAAAAAAGGCCATCTGTGGGAGGATACAATAGCCCATTTAGTTTACAACAGTTGAAGGTTGCTTTAAGCTCATGTGGCAACTCAACAGCAGCAGGCCCTGACAGGGTCACGTATGGAATGCTCAGGCACCTGCACGAAGAAACCCTTGAAACTGTCTTGTGACTGTTTCATAAGATATGGGCTGCTAGACGTCTTCCAAAAGCCTGGAAAGAAGCGATTATAATGCCGGTGCTGAAAGAAGGCAAAGAAGCCACACTTGCGGCCAGTTATCGGCCAATTGCCCTAACAAGCTGTTTATGTAAGTTATTTGAAAGATTGATCAATCGTCGCCTTACGCATTTCTTTGAATTCAACGGTCTTCTCGACCAGCACCAAGCTACATATAGGACTAACCGGTCAACCACTGACCAGATCGTTGCCTTCGAATCTTACGTAAGGGACGCTTTTGTGCATAAACAGCACTGTTTATCGGCTTTCTTTGATCTATAAAAAGCATACGATACCACATGCTATGGTATAGTCCGTGACCTGTTCATCTTTGGGATTTCGGGGAATATGCTGTCCACCATTCAAATTTTTCTATGATCTATAAAAAGCATACGATACCGCATGGCGCTATGGTATACTCCGTGACCTGTTCATCTTTGGGATCTCGGAGAATATGCTGTCCACCATCCAAAGTTATCTGTCTGAAAAAACATTCAAGGTCCGTGTAGAGAACTCGTTATCCAAGCAGTTTATACAAGAGAATGGAGTCCCTCAAGGCGGCGTTCTTAGCTGCACTTTTTTTATAGTGAAAATGAATTCATTAAAGAGCGTCCTGCTTAGATCTATATCCTACTCCGTTTATGTCGACGATGTACAAATAAGTTACAAGTCATGTAATTTGTCCATCTGCGAGCGGCAAATTGAACTAGGAATAAACATAGTAGCAAAGTGGGCAGACCAAAACGAATTTAAGCTCAACTCATCAAAAACTGTAAGCGTACTCTTCACGAAAAAACCTGGTGTTAGACCTAAACCCGACATCACACTTAACGGGCATAATATTGCTGTCCAAAAAGAGCACACATTTCTTGGCGTCATAATCAACGAAAAGCTTACATTCATCAAACTCATTAAGCACATAAGACTTAAATGCATGAAATCAAGGAGCCTTCTAACGATCCTTTCCCACCAGTCTTGGGGTACAGATCGAGACTGCCTGCTGAATCTTCTAAATAGTGCACTTCTATGACGTATAGAGTACGGCTCAGTAGTGTATGAGTCAGCACGAAAAAGCACCTTAAAAATGCTCGACGCTTTGTACCACCTGGGTCTGCGGTTGGCTACTGGTGCTTTCCGTACAAGCCCACTTGCCAGTTTGTACGTTGAGGCGGAACGATGGTCACTTGAACGACGACGAAAATACACAAGTATAACGTACGCTACGAAGGTACTATCTCATGCTGGCCACCCATGCAACGCGCTGTTGCGAAACCCAGCCAGTACACTACTCTTTTAAAACCGACCGTCTGAATCCCCACCTTTACCCATTAGATTCGACACGCTGGTCCAAGAGATGAACATACCAGTCTCCAACATTCTGGTATCTTTTTCTAAAGACATATCAATGCTCCCTGGCAAGTGTATCTAGTTGACTGCGACACATCTTTTCGTGAGGTTGGTAAGAATGGGTCACCAATTGCCATAGAACAGCATTTCCTGTCCCTACAAGCGAAATATCAGTGCACAGAATTTTGCACTGATGCCTCATAAACATACTCAGTTTCATGTGCAGTTCACAGTTGTCAATTTTCTGAAACAAAAACAATTAATAGACACACAAGCATATTTACTGCGGAATGCCATGGTATTCTGTTGGCTGTTAAATTCATCTTGTCCCATGCCCTGTTATTTACTCATATTCCATAAGTGTGATTATTGCCCTGTATTCCCGGAAACCCTGTAAAAATCCTGCAATGAATTCTCTCTTGAAATGCCTTATGTCTGCACGCACATTGAACCTTAAAATTACAGTATGCTGGGTACCAGGTGACTGTGGAATAGATGGAAATGAAGCTGATAGGCTTGCAGCATCAGGTGCCGAACTGAGTAGGATGGATATAAAACAGCTTACATACCAGGACCTCAGGCCATATATTAGAGCTGCACGTCGCAAAGAGTGGCAGCAGGATTGGCATGAACAAACAGACAACAAACTGCACACAAAAAACTTGGATTCGGAGGTATGCCACCGAAAATCAAAATAGATTCAACGAAGTTGCTCTCAGCTGACTGAGGATAGGACATACATACATCACACACTCACATCTTTTACAGGATACTCCGGCACCACAATGCGCCAGATGTGGAGCCCACATCTCAGTTGCCCACACATTAATCATATGCCCCAGACTGGATACAGAAAAACGACAGCACTTCCCTGAACTTTACACATTTAAAACACCAATGCACCCTTCATTATTTTAGGTGATCACCGCATGTTCTCATTGGATAGGGTTTTTAAGTTTTTACGTGATGTAGGTTTCTTTTTTTTTACGAGTGATTTCATAGTCAAAGTAATCTCAGCACCTCCTCATTGCTGAGGAGAGTGCTGAGCTTACCCATAGCTGTCAGATGTCTCACCCCTTTTGCTCAAGCAAGGACTCTGGTTGAGGCTACCAGGCTTCCGTCTTTCTTATATAACTCCTGTTAAAACAAGTTTCAGGCGCTATGGGGAACCTGCGCTGCCAAGGTGCCATTGCAGTTGTTCCATTCGGTGACTCAAAACTGCTTTTGTCAGCCGCTTGGGCCGCTGCAAACGCGAGAACACATTCTGCGCGATTAGATACCCGCGTTTGGCTGACAGCATTCATTGCCTAGCTTCTCTCGGCGTAGCCCGGATAGCTGACGCACGGCACGTGCGCCTTCGACAGAGCGCGGAGGCTCACGCCAATAAGCACCTGAAGGTGGCGAGGGAAATAATAGTAGTACTGCCCAAAACTGCTTGCTCTTCTCGCTAGGAAGTGTGTTATGGCGCTGCAATCGGCACCGCAAACTTCAGCGCAAGTTCCCCATACATCGCTTTAAGTCATTCCCCCAGATATTTAGGCACCCTCTTCACACTCTATAATCATGCACGAACTCCCTACTCTTACGCCCTATACACCTGGTTTTAATTTTATCATCTGCACATATTTTAGCCAGAGTCGACCAAAAACCGCGTGTGTGGCGCTCTTTGCCCTTAGGTGCCCTTGTGCCATAAAAACCTACCATCATCATAAAAAAACTCGGTCCTTCTATGAAAGCGGAAAGCCACCCTGATGGGTGAAAGACAGACGTGAGTGTGATATCATCGTGTAAACAAGAACTACTATATGCTCCCCTTTCTTGACCCACGTGTGTGTCGCTTCAATTAAAGAAAATTTTCTTTTTTTTCTAGTAATCAATACAGGAAAAACTCAGATGGCAGAAGCCGGTCTCGGTTCTTTGATACCTCCAAATTGACCGTGAAAAATGAAGATTCTTTCGTTGCTAACATTTTGCAAATTCATCAAGGACATTGACATTGGTGGTGAAAGATTGTGAAGATATGTAGCTATACTTTTTTTTTATGTCATCCTTGTGTGTTACGTAAGTTATCATTGAAAATTTCGTCTTCCTAAGTGCAAATATTTTCTCGGAAGCCCTAGCAAATCCCAAGTCATTCTCTCGCTTTTCCTTGATTCTCTTGCAAAACAGTATATTCTTATCGAAGCACAAATATGCGTTGATAAAGCCCGCCGTGTCAGCCTCAAATCGAAGCTGACAAAATAAATCTGTGTTCTCGCTGCCTGCAAGATTTTATCACGAGTGTCCGTTCAAAGAAACCTCATAATATTGTTGGAAGGTCCCTTGGCCATCGTTGGTACTCGATAGACTCCACCAATATCGCAATCTGAGAAGTCCACTTTAAGGGATGAAGCACCTTTCCTACGAATCTTGCCAAGGTCATGAATGAAAGTTTTCCGGACAGATTAAGTTTGAATGTTTTTTTTTATTAAATGAGTTCAGGTCCATCGGCGGCATTTTTCATGTCTTTCCGTTCGTTGTTTAACTTCAGGTTATTCTTATGCGAGTATTGGCTCTGAATTTTCCCCTCTGCCGGTGCTTCTGGCAGTGTCTAGAATTCAGACCCGTATTTTTGAAAGCTTTTCTTAATGAAGCCTCAAATGAGAAACTAACCGGTTTAATTTCAGCATTAATGAAAATAGTGGATGAGACGGTGTTGCTCACCTCATCCCTTGAGATCAGCCTCATTATTCTTTAGTGCGGCTATAATTATTTCTATCTGTTCGTAATGGCATTCTCTTTTAAACACTCATATCGACAATTTTGTTAAAGGAAAAGAGAGCCCTGAAAAAGACTCGATAATTCATTGGCGTGCACCACAAATGTAGATATTTTTGCTGCCAATGTCGGCACTTAACTGGTAAATAAAAAACTCTGCTCTGCATAGAATCCCATGTATGCATGGAGAATAATACAAAGGATAATTTCTAGTGTTATTAACATCCTGTTATACGTTTAGACCAACACAATGTTATATGTAACATTTAAATTTTAAAACTAAACTTAATCTCACTTGCCCGAATTCAACTTTAATTACTAACCATGATTCGGTTTACTTGCTCATTGCATAAATGTAATTGAAGCTTTAACACCATACTTATGGACATGATGTCAAAAGGCCTTTTATGTATTGAGATGGAGCCCTCGGCTGTGCAGCAACAAACGAAAATAATCTCAAAGCTTTTCAGCCTTCGGTCCTCATATAGACTAGTCCTCACCCTCGAGTATGAACGGCGCAAAGCTCCCTGATATGAAAGATCACTGTCTCCTCAGGCTGGGAAAAAAAATTAAAATTGGTTGTTTTTGAGGAAAATAAATGGCGCAGTAACTGTCTCAATTCTAAGGGAGGGAGGAAGAAAGAAACAAAGAGAGAAAGAAAGAGGAATAGAAGGAAGGAAGGAAGGAAGGAAGGAAGGAAGGAAGGAAGGAAGGAAGGAAGGAAGGAAGGAAGGAAGGAAGGAAGGAAGGAAGGAAGGAAGGAAGGAAGGAAGGAAGGAAGGAAGGAAGGAAGGAAGGAAGGAAGGAAGGAAGGAAGGAAGGAAGGAAGGAAGGAAGGAAGGAAGGAAGGAAGGAAGGAAGGAAGGAAGGAAGGAAGGAAGGAAGGAAGGAAGGAAGGAAGGAAGGAAGGAAGGAAGGAAGGAAGGAAGGAAGGAAGGAAGGAAGGAAGGAAGGAAGGAAGGAAGGAAGGAAGGAAGGAAGGAAGGAAGGAAGGAAGGAAGGAAGGAAGGAAGGAAGGAAGGAAGGAAGGAAGGAAGGAAGGAAGGAAGGAAGGAAGGAAGGAAGGAAGGAAGGAAGGAAGGAAGGAAGGAAGGAAGGAAGGAAGGAAGGAAGGAAGGAAGGAAGGAAGGAAGGAAGGTGGGGCAGCCCTCGTGTACTGCAGGTGCCTTTTGTCGCATTAGAATTATGTTTAATCCCAGGCACTTCATCATCGTCCTCTCTGTGTAAATGCAGAGAGCGCATGCGCGACGTTTAGCTTCATGTAGTGAGTAATAAGTGCCATTTCCTCGCAGCTGAGCAAAATTGATACCCTTTACACCGGTCCGGTCCTGAGGAACATCATGGAACAGAACTATTTCACCGCTCTTGGCAAGATATGGATGGGGAAATTCAGCTGGTTTGCTCCGTTTCAGAAAGCGGTAGCTACCATTTCTGGCAGGTAATTAATCATTATCTTCTGATGCGAATTTCATGCGAGCAATGCCACCTGCCTAAACAAAAGAATTTTGTGTTGGTATATAGGCCTTCATGCTTTGTCACTGCCATGAATTATACGACACACTGAAGCGAACAGTTGATCTAATTTCACCGTGAAGAATATTCACGCGTAGAAAATCCTGATAAAGACCTTAATTTGAATTCATTACACGCAAATAAGCAAAAAGTATTCGCCGTCCTGCAATTTATGACCTTCATTATGAAGATCTATCTGCTCCTACTATTAAATGTGTCTTTGTCACCTGTAGCCCGGACCGAGAACGAAATGCGATTTTGCAAAGTCAAACTGAGTAAGTATGCCGAGCATATATTTTCGCAAGTTAGATTTTGTAAAGATTCCTGAACTTGGTGATGCCCTGAATGTGAATTTCTTCCTGTGGCGTGTAATCAGAAAACAAAGGCGAATCAAGAGATAAAACCGGAGTATTGTACAAAACACTTCATGACTTGGTTGTCTTATAGTGTTTTATTATCGCGGTACCAAAACAGCATTGTCAACCATCTTTAACGAGAGTTGTGAGTGCCGGTGTTGACGACAGATAGGCAGCGTGGAGTTGAACTAAAAAAACTGCTGGTTTCTGCTTTTTCGTTGATACGAATCCCAAGGATCAAAATTTGTACAACGTAAGCCCTTGAGCTCCTTTCATTTAAATATTACTTGTCCCTCGCTTGCATGTTATGGAGAGTGAGCGCTTCCTTGAACGTCTTTATGAGGTTCTGTAGTCAGCTGGTCACCCGGCAGATGAATATGCTATTGTTCAGTATACTCAGTCCGTGATATGGTCCGCTGAGCAGCCCTCCGCTCTCTGCCTTATTGCTTTCTTCCGTATGCTCAACTAATGTTCCGAAACCATCGCGGCTGTCGCGTCTAAATTATATCTCTTGACAGTAGCGTTGCACCGCCATGAATGAGAAATATGCGGCGGTCAGGAATAAAATTTCATGTGATTTTCAGAGTTTAAGAATTGGAAATGCGCCCCTTCAGCACGATGACTTCCGACATCATGGTTGTGCTCCCGCACGCACTTCTGTTTCTTCCTTGTGGCTCTAACTTCCAACTATTTTTCCTAACGCTTCCTAATGATACACCACAAGAGCTCTAAAGATCGGCTTCGGCGTTTACACATGCTCATAACTACAACAGATGGCCATCTATAGCCGCATTTATGCATTTTCCCCATAGACCGCTGGGAAGAAGGGAAGGCGCTTCAGGCTGCGATGTCGGCGCTCTACGCTTGCAAATCTTATATACTCAAGGCCAACATTAACGGATCCTTATTAAAGGTAAGTACCCACATGCATACCTATATTAAAGTAGACATCCCGCGGGGAATCAGAGGCTGTGGCTATTGACCTGCGGGTCTTCCAATCCATCCGAGTTAGTGGTAGCCACTGTTTCGCATCTCGTTTTTTGGAGTACCGTTTCGCTCATATTGCGGTTGCTATGTTACACGAAATATTCACCATTGCGACGGAACCTACGCTGTCGTCGGCGCCTTTTTCCCAGTGAAACGCAACCTGCACACGTGATGCTTCGAACCGAAAGCTTAAAATGGGATTTCTGCACACCTATGGTTAGTGTTGACTTCACAGCGCGACATACAGAAATACAATAGACACAAAACTACAAGGACAGGCGCCTACTACCACCTGATCCTATTAAAGCATACAGATCGGGACTGTTTAGGGGGCCGTCACCGCGGGGCAACCAAGCAGCTATAAAATGAAAAGAGGCTCAACATGTCCTTTTTTGTTTGCACTGATGACTATACATGCGGTACGGTGTAATTACTGTGTAATACATACAACGAATGCTGATAATAAACGGCAAGGTGGGGGCATGACAAAAACCATGTCAGAATGAACAGTAACTGAAGCGTGAAGAGACAAGCCTTACACGGAAACGCAAGCTTCAAAAGGAGAATGGCGCTAAGCAGGCTTTTTAAAAACCGCGGGTGCTGCGTGAACCGGGTGTAAAAAACGACAAAAAACAACGAACTCCTTGATTGAAACAAAAACTTTTTAGGAAAAGAAGGTACAATAAATTGAAAAACGTGGTTTATCAAAACACAGAATCAGATGATAAGACCGCTGGGAAGCAGAAGCGGAGGCAATGCTTTAAAAAGAAACAATAACAAGCATGTGTGAAAAGAGCACGCGGGTAAAAATAAAAAAGCGGAATCATGAAGTAACACTGATCTTTTCTGGTTTATGGTGTCCAAACTCCGAAAGCTATTCAGGCTACGAGGGACGCCGCAGTGGAGGACTCCGGATAATTTTGCACACCTAGGGTTCTTTAACGTGCATTGACATCGCACGGCACACGGACCTATACCATTTCTCCTCCATCGAAATGCTACCGCCGGGGCCTGGATCAAAACCCTGATGAACCTGAAGCAACTGGCAACCTTAATATATAGCAGATTGAAATCAACAGCAAGTACAGGGTGTAAAGAGCCTCCGGGAAAAACTATACAGCGGAGTCACATAGCCTCCCTTCCCTTCGGTTGCTGTTCATTCTCACCCGGTTTCTGTCTTGCGTCCACCCTGCTGTTTATTATAAGCCTTGGTTGTATCTCGTCATGGTCGCATATAAAGTCAACATCCGTATACATGCTTGAAGAAAATCAGTTGTTGGTAATAGGCGCCCGTCCCTGTCATTTTGTGTCGATCGTCCTTTTGTATTTCGGGGTGTGAAGTCAACATGAAGGGCCACTAACTTGCCGAAACGATAATTCTTATCCAGCCTATGGTTATTGTTCGCGGCGATTTTAAAAGAGCACGATTTCGCAGGAGTTCTACAAACTATGCCCCGTCTGGTTGCTGTGCGACGCTTTCGAGAGGAATAGAAAGAACGTAAGCGCAGAACATTTCCTGTTCTCCTGAATTCAGATGCCTTTTACAACAGTGAATTCGTGCATTCTTTCAGGCCCCAAAAGACTTCAAAAAAGCCATTACAGACTGTGCACAGAATCTAGTTAATCTTTGGGTCAAACTGAAGCCGGTAAGAATTTTAGTTCGTTGTCTACGCGCCAAAGTTGTGACTGTATTATAAATTCGGTACCGCCAACTCTACTCGTAGAAAGTAGTAGTGGCAGTAGTGGGAGCTAAAGAAGAGTCCAAAAAAGTGTGGCTAACATAAGTAAGACCCGTCGGTGCTACAACAAGAAATGAATCAATAGAGACCGCC
This sequence comes from Amblyomma americanum, assembly GCF_052857255.1. Taxonomy (NCBI): domain Eukaryota; kingdom Metazoa; phylum Arthropoda; class Arachnida; order Ixodida; family Ixodidae; genus Amblyomma; species Amblyomma americanum. Next base: position 61,994,064 of record NC_135498.1, on the reverse strand, counting down.
CACTTTATTGTTGCAGCGGTAAAAGAGGCCGCAACTTTTTATCGCCATCATCATCTTCATCGTCATAATCCCAACTGCATCCGCTGTAAGCTGAAGGCCGCTCCCACTGATCTTGCATTGATTTAAGCTAAAACAGGAACATTTTATTGCGGCAGCTGCGGCCAGATATCTTGTACACTTCGTAATTTCCTGGGCCTACCTGGTTTTCTGCATTTCCCTCCGGCGTTATCATTCCCTAGGAGGCTACTCTTATCCCCTAAAGCACCACGAGTTATCTAGTTTCCGCTCTGCATGCGTTGCCCAAGTCAAATTTCAATACTTTATTTCAGTTAAGGTATCATTGACTCGCGTTCGTTGAGTAACCAAATGGGCTCCTTCCTGCCTCTTAAGATACACACCTCTATTTCCTTTCCATCGACTCGTGCGCTGTCGTCAATACATTTTAAACAACTTGGGACTCCAAATTTTGAGGCTTTGAATGCACTGTTGTGCCTACATCTGTATGCAAGGTCAACCACAGCGAATTAGTGCACGCAACAACAGTTTAAATATATTTGAATTTGGCTCCAAACGTCAATTATTTGCTATTTTCGCCATCGAGGCACATCGTTAGCGAGAATGACAACAGGGAATACCGGTGATATCACAGTATATTAACGCATAGCACTACTAACGTGTTCGCGTTGCGTCGGAGAGGGGGGGGGGTGGACCGCATCGGCAGCCGAGCGAATCTTTCTTTCACACTGATGAGACGACGACCTGAATCGCTAAGCATGTATGTCTACGTACACCGGCTGTGAACACTGGCTACATCCTTGGATTTTAGTTAGCGCAAGCGCCCTGTTGCACAATGCGCCCCACTCGCGAACATGTTGCAGACTGTCTGACGCAGACGTTTGTCACATTATAACACAAAGAGCACTGCATCATTGGTGCCGAAGGATGACTTGACTGGAGATTTTCGTCAAGAGTTTTGAACACCACGTGTTTGGTCGAAGAGAAATAGTTTCAACATAAGTTTTGCTAATTTGTTCCTGATTGGAGGTATTCGGTTTCATTACTTGAAATATGCAATATCCCAAGTACACACGTATCTTTGAGCCAATTTCGGTTCATATACGCAAAGCTTTTATTGCTAGATGGATCCGACACATTTTTTTTAAAGTGTCTCTAGCAGTCTTTTCGTTACTTTAAATTTTCTAGGCGATGCAGACTAACTAGGCCTTCCATTAACCATATGGGACCCATGAGGGATCAAGAGGGGCGACCCCTATATATTCTTGCCCATACATTCCCATCTAGCTGGCTTGAGGGGCAGAAGCTCACGAGGCATCCACTTGGCCTGACGTCGCGTACTTCCTGGAGAGGTACGGCGGCGTTGGTCCAATATTTTTGCGTTTCATGTATACGCTTATCATGTTAGGGCTCACGCGTTCCACACACAAAAATGACCCGGGACGTGGAACGTTTTGTTTTGCCCCAAGTAAAGCGCAGAACGTGATTGCACATGTAGGGAGACAGACAGTAAGAGCCCTCTAGCTAGTCGGACCTAAGCTGCGAAGGGTGTTACAACTCAAACTCTTTATGCAATTGCAAATAGAAAGGAAAAGAGCTGAGAGGCACGTTTGGATGCCAATGAAAGCAAAATTATTCAATGGTCTCACCGTCAGGATTCACAAGCATAGTGATTGAGCCAAACACTGCAGTAATTGTTTAGGGCGAAGGAACTATCCCGATGGGTGAACCTCGAGCACGTTCTTGAGATGATTGCATGCTAGCGGTGTTTGTAGGTTTGGGTCAAATGAAAGTAATAAATAAGAAGAAATAAAATAAAATCCACGACATGGATGTTAACCTGTGTCGCCGCGAACACGTCCGTTTCGCCAGCCGCAGCGCGTGTTCACTGGGCGATCGCTGCGACTAAACACGCCTCGTACTAAACTACAGCACACTCTCTCGCAGTGCATTGTACATCGTCGCCTCCATCCACAAATATTGCTATCAAGCTAATACTCGCGCTTTGAGCTATACGGCGGTAGTGACAGAGAGATGTGCGCTGCTAATGTTGGTGTTGTGGCGTAGCAGCCACGCTCACTCACTGTGGTGAAATGTGACGAAAAAGAAGACGACGGCCGTGACGAAAAAGAAGACGACGGCCCTTCTTCTTCTTAGCCCGAACGCTTGGCTGAACCGTTTTTGCTGGTTGCAAATTCGGCGTGTTGGAGATTCAAGCTGAGCCACACTCCCCTCTGACATTTGGCGGAGGCTGCATTACGTTCTCCCTCCCATCCTGGAGCTCCGTAGCCGCACCTTAGCGCCGACGTCCGTTATGGCCGAAGTCACCAGCCAGACAGCCCCCGTTTCTTCGCCTACCATCCTCTGCTCCGGCGGGCTCCGGCAGCGCGACCCCAGCGTCTTCAGCGGCGCCGATGACCACGATGTCGACGCGGCTAATTTATGGTTTCAGAATCAGGAGGCCGACTTGCCCATGCGGCCTTCCTTCAAGACCAGTTTCTCAGAGGCATTCGGCCGTCCAGCTGTGCGCAAAGCGTCGAGAGACGTCTCCGCGCTCGCGCGCAGCATGGCGGGGAAAATTTACGAATTATATCGAAGATCTTGTCGACCTGTGGAAGCGCATCAACCGATCGATGCCTGAGGCTGCCAAAATTAACAATACCCAGAAAGGTATCGCCGACGACTTCTTCCAAATGTTGCTCGCCAAGAATCCACAAACATCGTCGATGCCATCAAACTTTGTCAAAGTTATGACGTCCTGAAGAAGCAGCGGGCTTCTACTCGCCGTTCCATCGTGCCCGATAAGTCGCCTCCTGCGCCAACGACCTGCAGTATCTCATCTGACCCGACCTCACTGCTTCCCGAGATCAAGGCCTTCATACGGAAAGAAGTGGCCTGCCAACTGTACCTCCTGCCTGCGTCTGGAGATCCTGCGCCATCCCTTGATTCCATGCTTCGACGCGCCATCCAGGAACAGGCGCCGAGGCTTTGCCCTCCAGCCCGCAGCTTCCGCCCGTGACCGCCCCGCTCACCTGCGCTGCTGTTGCCGCAAGACCTCGGCGCCCTGATGCCTACGTCTCCCTCCCGCCCGTTGCACCGCTACCACCACCGCCGGCACCACTCCGCCGTTACCCGTTGCCTCGCCGCGCCGTTGTGAGCCCATGGCACACCCAGGACCACCAGCCCATCTGTTATGCCTATGGCTTGGCGGGCCACGTCGCAAGGCTTTGTTGACAACAGGCGCCGAGTTTCCGGGCCGATGCACTCCCGTACAGTTACGAAAACGCGCCGCCTTCGCTTCCTATTTCATCCGGCCCCTCTGTGGACTCCTTCTCTCTTGACCGTTCCTCATACTATCGCCTTCTCCTCGTCGCCGATCTGTCTCTCGAATGCACCGCCGCTCACCTTCCCGCCCGGAGGAAAACTAACAGCCGAAGTTCTGGAGGCAAGAATCGCGCTTACAATGGACTGTCCAAGTCCTCCGTCTTCAGCTTTTTATTGGTCCTCTAAGAAAAAAATACACAAAAGATGAATGAAAGAGAGAGGGAGCCCGGACCAGCAACGCTTTACCGGGCTTAAAGCCAATACAAAAAAATAAAAGGACCTAAACGCTAAAAAAACACTAATAAAGTGTTTGTCGATGGCGTCGCCGTTGTCGCCCTTGTGGACACTGGTGCTGCCCTCTCAGTTATTAGGGCCGACCTTTGCCGAAGACTACGTAAAGCGACGACTTCTGTTCCGAACTTTTGCCTCCGTACTGTTAGCTCGCACCGCGTTCAAGCTCTGGCAGCGTGCACAGCTCGCCTTTTTATCCACGACGTGTTGTACACCACATATTTTCTCGTGCTGTCCCCGTTATTCTCACGATGTCATTCTGGGCTGTGACTCTCACCCGTCATCATTCTATGTCGAATGTGCCCGTGCCGGCAATCGGCTATCTCCGCTTTGTCCCGACCTCCCATGCAACGCCTGTTCTTGTACCGGTAGAATGCTGGTCGCTGAAGATACTGCTAGTCCTGCCTTTTCTACATCCCTGGTGCCCATATCGTGCGCATACTTTTCTAATTCGACTGTTTTCTTCAGTCCGACTTATTCTGCTGTCCGCCTGTCGTCATTGTTTCCTCCTTTCTTTCGCTGTTCTGGCAATCTGCGATGACCACAGCAAAATTTACGTCACAAATCCTTTTACTTGCCCATCCACGCTTCTCCGTGGCAAATGCCTGGCACGTGTCGAATTACTCGATCATGTTCTTACATACATCGTCTCCAACGGCCAGGCCCTCTCCAAATATATGCCATCGATTCGCCTGCTGTTGCGCCAAACCAAGACTCCGTTTCTGTTTTTTTCCCGTTCAATCAGTGCCAGCCAGCCTTTCGGCAGCGCGAATGATCAATTCGTCGCATTGCTTCAGCGTTTCCGTCCGTCTTTCGCACGCCTCTCTGAGCCGCACATCCGTCATTACCCACTGCATAAACGCCGGCTCCCATGACCCTTTGTGCCAGCGCCCGTATCGCGTGCCGGCCAATGAACGGAACATCATTACCAAAGAAGTGGATGACATGCTTAAGCGCGGTGTCATCCAGCCTTCCTACAGCCGCTGGACTTCTTCGTTGTTCTCGTCAGGAAAAAGGACAGGTGTTCCGCTTTTGTGTTGATTACCGTCGACCCATCAAAACTACGCAAAAGGATGTGTATTCATTTCCCCGTATTGACGATGCCCCCGACTGCCTGCAAGGCACGGAATTCTCTTCCCTCGACCTGCGCTACGGATAGTGGTAGGTGCCCATAGCTCCTGCTGATGGGCAGAAAACGGCCTTTTTCACCTCCGACAGCCTCAGCGAACTTAACGCCATGCCGTTCGGTTTGTGCAATGCGCCGGCCTCATTCGAGCGTATCACGAACATTATTCTCAGCGGTCTCAAGAGGACCACGTGTCTCTGTTTACGTGTACGATGTCGTCGTCTTTTCTAGAGACTTTTCGTCCCACCCGGTCCGCCTAGAGCGTGTCCGACAAAGTCTGCCCGATGCCGGCCTGCAACTGAACCTGAAGAAGTGCTGCTTCGCTGCCTGGCGTCTTACTTCTTGGGGTATGTCGCCTCAAATCAAAGCGTTCTTCCCGATCCTGCCAAGCTATGTGCAGTCGCCGAGTTCCCTCGACCGACTTTGCTGAAAGAGCTTTGTAGTTTCACAGGGTTTGACTTACTTCCGCCGATTATTGCGTAATTTCGCTTCTAACCTGTCTCCTCTGACCGAACTGCTTGCCGGCGACCGCAACCTCACCTATAGGACACCAGCCTGTGATGCGACGTTTTCTACGCTCCGCCGCCTTTTAGTGTCCCCTCTCATCCTCCGCCATTTTGACCCCAGCCAAAACACTGAAATTCACGCTGATGCCAGTGGCGTGGGCCTCAGCGCAGTGCTTCGCCGAACAGGTTAATTGTAGCGTATGCCAGCTGCATTTTGACCAACGTCGAAAGGAATCATCCCGTAACAAAAAAAGAGTGTTTAGCATCATGTGGGCTATTGGCAAGTTCCGACCTTACATATATGGTTACCCATTTTCTGCGTAACTGCTCACCGTGCCCTGTGCAGATTGCCTTCCCTCGAGGACCGCTCTGGCCGTCTCACTCTTAGGGCACTGCGTTTAAAAGAATGTGATATTGAAGTCGTCTATCGCTATGTTCGTAAGCATTGAGACGCAGACGCCCTATCCCGCTCACCTCTCCCCTGTGACTTCGACTCCACATCTCTCGCCACCAGTTATTTCTCTTGCCTTGACATTGCACACGCCATCTGAGCAACGCCGGGACCCCTGGATCTCATCCCTCCTCGCTCTCCTATCTACGCCATCTACGCGGCCGGCGACCCGGGCTCTTCGCCGTCAAGCCTGTCACTTTGCAATACGGGACGGCTTGCTGTGCAACCGCAACTAAATTCCCGATGGGCGCAAATGGCTCCTACTCATTCCTCGGCACCTCCGTTCTGATATATGTGCCATCTTTCACCCCGTCTCGGGTGTGCTCACGCTGGCGTGGTGAAGACTTACAAGCACCTTCGACTGCGCTTCTGCTGGCGGGGAATGTACCTCTTTGTCGCACAGTATGTTCGCTCCAGTCCGGAATGCCAACGTCACAAAGCTCCTCGTCGCTGCTATACCGCTGCGATACAGCCCTGGCCCTGCCCCACGCGCCCATTCGACAGTGTTGGCATTGATCTCTACGGGCCCCTCCCCATCACTTCGGCTGGACACCGCTGGATCATGGTGGCGGTGGGCAACTTCACCCGCTACGCAGAAAACTCATCCTTTCCTTCCGCTTCTGCACAAGATGTTCCGCCTTTCATCTTCCATCATCTCGTTTTGCGCCATGGTTCACCTGAGGAACTGCTCAGCTACCGTCACCGTGTCTTCCTCTCGAAGCACTCCATCGCCAATGCCGCATTGTTCACCGCTCTACAACAGCCTATCGCCCTCAAACAAATGGCACGACTGAACATTTCAACCGCGCATTGAGCGACATGCTGGCCACGTACGTTTCATCTGACCACTCAAATTGGGATGGCATTCTCTCATTTGTAACATACGCATATAACACCGCCATACAGACCACAACTACCTTCTCTCCATTCTTCTTTCTATATGGTCGCGAGCCCTCCTGCACCTTGGATACCTTGCTTCCCTATCACCCTGATGTGTCCGAGTCCCTGAAACTATCTCATGCAGCCGCATATGTAGAAGAATGCCGCTAGCTTGCCCGCTCTCTTGAACGCAGAACCACCATAGTGCTCCCACCAGTCCAGACTTCGGCACCGGGCCCGGCGTCCGTTGCCGCGTTCTGCCTGACCAGCGAACAGCTACTTCGCTATGGCTTCGACGATGCATGTGGACTACACCCATGGCTACGACCCCGAGTCTGGAGGATTCGGAAGTGTTCCGAGCAGCAGCAAACAAGGCGAGGCGAACTTTGATAATTCACAGCCAGAACCTGGATGGAAGACGATATACCTCAGGGCAGAACAGCGTGCACAAGGGCACTCGGCTCCGAAGGCATACGAAGATGACCCGAACTCACCAGCAGCGGATCCCACGTGCCGCAAAAGGCCCCCGAGACTGCCTGACCTCGACAAGTATAAATTTAAAGTGATTATCAAGCCGAAAGACCGTTTGGACCTAAAAATGTGGGGTTGGAGTGTACACCCACTTGACGTCTCGTTCGAAAACACGTTACGAGGCAAGACGCTACGCGCCAAACCTTACATCAGAGTTATTGAAGAGCAAAACATCATCATCGCGGCACCTTCTCATGTCGAAGACGCCAGAGTGCTTGCGAAGATCGATCACATCAACCTAGACGAGAAAACGCACCACCTCAATGCCTACGTGAGAACACCGCAAGACTCATGCAAAGGGGTGGTGCACGGGATTGACCCCAACGCATCAGATAGATACCTATAGAAAGACTTTTCATCGGAAACCCACGAAATATTAAGCGTCCGAAGGCTCGGCAGATCCAACTCGGCGGTGATACTGTTCAGTGGATGCAAAGTGCCTTTCTTTGCTACGTATGGGTGGATCGAGCGCAAATGTTTTCTTTGTAGGAAAACTAGACCGTTTTGCGTACTGTGCGGCAGAGAAGGACATAGACCGGACGTCTGCCCCAGCCCAGCTGAATAGAAATGTGACTTGTGCGGCAAGCTGAATCCCGGGGAAGCTCACGATTGCACCCCAACTTGTGCGGCATGCCAGGTGAATCACCACACCTACTCAAGAGAATGCAAAGCAAAATTTCTGGATCCCATCAATAAGCCTAGGAAACATCAACATTTAGGTGATCAGGAAGAGAACCCGACAACCAGTGGCACCAGCAAGAGCTACGCGGCAGCTGTACGCACCAGCCGAAAAGAGCAGTTCGAGAAGAAGGAATCGAGAAGAGCGGCCTCCAATTCTACGTCCAGGTCCAGGTCAAGATCTAAGTCTAGTCAACGTCGCAACTCGTCATGCCGATCCGGAACGGAAGAGTCAAGGCATCATAAAGAGCAGGGGACCACCAGGTCGGTCGCCTTTGCACCTAAGGCAGATCCACCGGCACAGGAGACGCCACGCACCCGAGAACGCGGACCGTCTTCTGAGAAGCAAAAAGACTCAAGACACATCGTAAAGGTGGGCTATGCTGGCTTGCCTCCATCCCTCCCAGCAAACGCGATATCTAAGGAGTTTAACGACCTGAAAGCAGAAATTATTCAGCTAAAAAAACAGAACGAGGCGTTGCGAGCTGAACTTAAATTGGTCAGGCTGCAGTCACAAACAACTCCCGACAAAACACCCGAAGCCCGGTCAAACTCAGTCAGTTTATGAGCGCGCCATTGCAGAGCTGGTGGCTGACAGAGAGCAGCAGGATAAAAAGTTCCTACTAGTTATTCAGATGGTCAAAAACGAGCTCGCAAACGAGTCCGCCAACACTAGGAAATACATAAACTCCGCCGTTGCCACAATCCGAGACGAATTCAAATCTAAACTCAACGAGTTCAACTTCCGAAATAGGAAATCCAAATATGCCGACAGGCACCCCGTTCCAGAAGAGGACGAATAAGGACCATGGCACATAGGGGACAGGAAACAATAATTTGGCAATGGAATTGTCGGGGATTTAAAAAGAAAAAAGCAAGCCTTCAATTTTTCATCGACACGTCGGAGACGCCACCTGCTGTAATATTACTTCAAGAAGCAAATACGGTCATCAGCATGAAGGGGTACAAAACTTTCCAAGACGAGCATAGCCTAGGAATACTTGTTCACAGGGAGTTTACCGCCACGCTGCAAGAACCGCTAGCCGAAAATATTGAACATGCTTACATTGAAATTCTTTCCAAACACAGGGGAAAACGCAGTTTGCGCATACTGAACGTGTACAGTCGCCCCAGGGATTCATGTCGTCAGATAGCCACGCTATTTAATAATTTTATCAAGAGGGCAGGTAAGGACCCCCTCGTCATAGCCGGTGATTTCAATGCTCCCCATCAAGCATGGAGATATCACTTTAACAGCCCGAAAGGTAGGAGGATCCTTGAGATCGCTAATAGAGAAGGGCTCAAAATCTTAACGGATCCCCTGCAACCCTCCAGAGCGGGTAATAGCGTCAGCAGAGACACCTGTCCAGATCTCACGCTTGTGAAAAACTGGCTGCAGGCCACCTGGTCTAACACTGGCGAGTCCCTGGGCAGTGATCACTTCATCGTCTCCTGCACTGTTCAGGGAGTTAAATGTCGGAAATCATTTGGCAAGGCTAAGATTGTGAACTGGGACAAGTGTAGGGAGGAAATCGCACGTCTCCCGGACGAAGATATCACAGATATTGAGGCATAGACCGCGCTGCAGATGAAAACCGTCGCCAGGCACTCTACGACAGCGAACACCACGGAGGAAACTCCGGCAGTTGACCCGCACCTGTTACATCTGAGGGAATCCAGGAGATCACAAGAAGGTGGAAAAGGCAAAAGTTAAATCGCAAGCTGAAGACCAGGATTGCAGAACTCACCAAAGAAGCTGATGACTACGCACATAACCTCGCTAACAAAAACTGGCTCAAGCTGTGTGATGAGCTCAACGGTAGAATGGGCACGGCTAAAGCATGGGGACTCCTCAGATCCCTTATCGAGCCGAACTCAGACCGGAAAGAGCAAACAGACACGCTCTGTAACGCCTTGCACAATTATAAAGGGGGCAACGAAGCCCTCATTGCAGAACTTGCACGGAAATTCCTCGATCTGGGATCCTCGTACCCTCTCCCTGCGTACACCGGTGCACCCAATGAAGAGATGGACCAAGACGTAACGGTTGAGGAAGTGAGGGCGGAGCTTGACGTCATGCGTAAGAACACCGCTCCTGGACCGGACCAGATAAACACCAAGATGTTCTTTAATATGGATGACATCTCCTTAAGAAAATTAGTGAAATACTTCAACACGCAGTGCTGGAACAAGGGCCAGATCCCCGACTCCTGGAAATTGGCTTTAGTGCGATTTATTCCCAAGCCCAAAAAGCCATGCGATATTGATCATTTACGACCGATCTCCCTGACGTCGTGTCTGGGTAAACTGTTCGAGTGGGTCGTGAACGCCCGACTGAAACGACTCCTGAGGAAGACTGATATCCTCCCTGACACGCTGTACGGGTTCAGAGAAAAGCTGTCTACACAGGATATTCTCCTCCGTATCAGAGAAGATATTCTGGACAACGCCGGCAGATGTCAGGTCAAGGCCATCCTTGCGCTCGATTTAAAAGGGGCATTTGACAATGTCAACAACCAGGGAATACTGGGTGAGCTTAACAGCATCAACTGTGGTGACCGCACATATAATTACGTGAGGGACTTTCTCTCCAATAGAAAAGCGTCAATAAGTATTGGTGATCGGACCTCCTCTCCGTTCAGTCTAGGTTCCAAGGGCACCCCGCAGGGAGCGGTCTTGTCTCCGCTTCTCTTCCACCTGCCCATGCGCGGGCTACCAGAGCAGCTAGACCACATCCAAGGCATTGAGCACGCTATATACGCCGACGACATTACGATCTGGTGTTGCAGCGGTAATGAAGGGGAAATTCAAGACCGGCTTCAGGAAGCAGCGAATGTCGTGTGCCAACATGCGGCGAGGCATGGGTTAACGTGCTCTCCCGAGAAATCAGATTTACTCCTGATCGACCGTGGCAAGAAGCAGAATACGGGGCTTTTGCCGTCCACTCCCTCTGTCGCCATTACGGTCCAGGGTATGAGCATTCCGATCAAGAAAGAGATCAAGATCCTGGGAGCCATCATACCTAGCGGCAACACTACAATCCGACAGCTCCAAGCCTATTCCGAACAAGTCCCTAGAATGCTACGCCAGGTAATCAAGAAAAGAAATGGGCTAACAGAGAAGGAGGCCCTAAGATTAGTTCAGTATTTGATTCTCTCTAAACTAACATACGCCACCCCGTACTTACGGCTTAACAAAAACGAGAAAACCAACTAGATGTTATTTTTCGAAAGCCAGTTAAGACGGCGCTGGGACTCCCTTTATGTAAATCCACTAAGCGCTTATTACAGCTGAGGATCCATAACACCATCGACGAACTAATAGAGGCCTATCGTGTAAATCAAATTGTCAGGCTCTCAACATCTAAGCCTGGCAGGAAAATATTACAGAAGCTGAGAATCAGTCCACTCCGGGAAGTCGCTGGCAAGATCGACATGCCCATGCAGATGAGATCACACATCACGACTCAACCCTTATTAAAACGCATGGATGAGGAATACAACAGAGGACGGAGACTAGCCAGAGCTAGACACCTCTCTAAGCGCTGGGATGAAAACAAGGACACGATCTACGTCGATGCTGCTGGACCCGTTAACGGAGTCGCGGCAATTGCAGCAGTTTTACCCCGGGGGGATATCATTGCAAGCAGTCTAATCCCAGCGGTTGATACCACATCGGCTGAAGAAGCAGCTATCGCACTAGCGATATTAAAGAACAGCGCGGCAACGGTTATGTCCGACTCACAAGCAGCGGTACGCAATTACCTCAGAGGCCGCGTTGGCGCTCCGTGTTGGGAAATTTTGGAAAGGTCTAATCCTTCCAACATCCAGATCTTCTGGACGCCAGGGTACCTCTCAACGACGGGCAATGAGGCGGCCAACACAGCTGCTCGAGCTCTCCTCCTCCGAGCATCTGGCACGCAGCCTCTATCTGACACAGTTGACAACCCCTAACCCTTACTAAGCTACGCAGAAACAACGGAGTACTATAAGATCACAAGAAGGAAATATCCTCTTCCTCACAAAACCCTAAGTAAATATAATTATAATTGGTTTTTTGGGGGAAAGGAAATGGCGCAGTATCTGTCTCATATATCGTTGGACACCTGAACCGCGCCGTAAGGGAAGGGATAAAGGAGGGAATGAAAGAAGAAAGAAAGAAAGAAGAGGTGCCGTAGTGGAGGGCTCCGGAATAATTTCGACCACCTGGGGTTCTTTAACGTGCACTGACATCGCGCAGCACACAGGCGCCATAGCGTTTTTCCTCCATAAAAACTCAGCCGTAAATATGAAGAGCACATAATCAGGCGACTACAAACTAATACTCTGCCCAATCCTTACCTAATGAGTAAACGGTACCCAGACACCTACAATTCGTCCTGCCCTTCTGTAGAGCAGTTGGCACACTCTTTCACGCGGTTTGGGAATTTCAAGAAAACCCAGACTTGGACAGCAATCCCGATCCGACTTATGAGCGCTGGGAGGCTACCCTTCATAGCCACAGCCCACTCGACCAGAAATCGCTGGTTAAGAGGGGCCGGATTATGATGGCGACCAATGGGTTCTCGTACTGAACCCACCCAATTTTTATGCTCTGAATAAATGTTTTTCCTCCTCCTCCTCCCACCAGTCCACCTGCGTCATTTACTCCGGACTCACTAGTATGGATTTGGGTATAGCTTTGGTGGGAAGCTCGTTCGCAGCCCGAACGCTTGGCTGAGCCGTCGTTGCGTGTTGCAAACTGCCATTACTGCTCGATTGGGCAGGAGCCCTTGTCAGACTACGCGTTTAGCTCCTGCTTTATTGCGCGTTTGTTACCTGTATAACAAACCCATGAATAAACTTCAAACTTCAAAAATTGCTGCTGACCACCCAGGGTGTTGAAGACGTTAGTTTTAGATTCGAATATATCACGACAGCCCTTACTAAGTAAAGTGAGAAAAGGTCAAGTCCACGCTGAAACTCGAAGGAAAGTTGCCCTTCATTTCTTGTGATGTTGTTACAGACGTGACGACGACTTGTGACTAAAGACAAATTTCTCCGAAGAAGCGCCTATTCCTGGCCAACAAAGCCCTGGACATGAAGGCGCAAGCTCCTTTATATACCGTGGTTCTAGAAACACTGCAATAGCCGAAGTTTTCAGAGCATCAGGCCGCATGCGGCGAAGCCGCTAGACGTCTTTTATGGTGGTTGCATTTAGTCAGCGGTAACCTACTCTCAATCGCCAGATCCCCTCTTTATTTTTGACTAGAATCACGGGAGCCACCCAACGACTGCAGGACTACTGAATAATCCTTGCTTGTAACATTTCGCGGACTTGCTCATTTGTGACCGCTCGCTCGGATGGCGCTGCTCTGCACGGTTTTTGGTGAATCTGGTGTGAATATCCAGTAGCTATGACTGGATTGGGACACGGGAATGTAGTGTGCATTGTCGGGCTGCGAGAAGCCAAAGACGGATGCACACTTCCACAACATTTTTCTACCAAAACATCACGCCCCACGGTGCTGAATGAGTTGCAAATCGTCACCCGCAGGTGCATCTGGCAGAGGATGCAGCATGTTCGTCCTGCACATCCGTTGTCAACTAAAGCCACTGATTGTGGGGTGTCTTCACTAAATGCGGCTAGCTTCATGCCGGTAAGCAAAAGCAACGGCTGCATGGAGCAATTAATAGTACACAGTCGTTTGCAGGCCTAGATCACCGACACCAAGCAATGGGGAACCAAGACCGGTTTCTTTGCAGAGTTCAAAAAAGTTGGGCGTTACGGTAAGGACAAACGACTCGTTCACAGGGCGGGAGCCCGAAACCGTTAAGCACAGCATAGACGTCAGAGGCACGATGGTATCTGCTGGAGGCCAGCGGTATCTAGGGGCTGTTGCGGTGCCGTTCACGACGCTGTGGGTCGAATCCGCAATGTCCACTAAACTGCTACGCCCGTAACGTTACATTTAAGCACTCTGGCACGCACAGAGAGGCAGTTCCTGTCTGGAAAACTGCCGTCCACGAAAACACCAACATGCGCTACTTCCCCGTTTGATGATGATGGTGATGATGATGATGATTACCTCAGGCTGAATGTCACGTACCCACGGACTTCCCCGTTTCCCTAGGAGCTTCTGTAGTCGTCGTCGTCACGTCTGTAACATCATACTCAGAGCTGGGCATATCGCAACAAAATATCACCGGAGCGGCTATAGGAGTACAGTGTTCTCGGCACCGATGATTGGAGGCAATAGTCCTTTCTTTTTTAGGTGCATTACAAAAATTCGGTCCGGTACTCTTTACTTGTGCGTATAAGCACTAATCCCACGTGTATCAACCCGGAGCAAAATCGTCAGTTGTCTATTCAGGTGTTCGTTCGCAACTGGCATAGCGCGAGCCCTCCGTAGCGCGGCACTGTCCTCTCATCGTCCTCTTCTACCTAGCACAAACCCATGTTCTCGCACTGATTTCAATGACGTAAGCATTGTGTGTAGTTTGTCACCTTACGCATATTTTTTAATACCAATCTAGGGTGTGGAAAAAAAGTATCGCATCAACATGGAAGAGGCGTTAAATGAGTTTCGCGTGAGTAACAATTTTATGTACCATCCATTAATTGTTTACAGCTGAAAATATTTATTGGCTTCCTCCGTATTATTAGGCAAAACATCGTGGAAATTTTCCTTATAACTGGGTGTTATTTTTCCGCTGTTCGTACCCCCTTGAAGTTAAACCATATTTAAGAGCTAGCAAATGCTGCCTTAAGCAAAATTACAGACTATGCTGTGCAATAACAAAGTTAGAATGCACCAGCAAGAAGTTCTCGACACTAAATAATGCTTAGCTATATTTAAAACCACTACAGAGAACTTTTGCTGGCTATTGAGAACACTTTCTTTTATTCATTGAACTTCTGCCGAGCCACTGCCACCACCGTCTTGTTCGCACCGCATCATTCGTATTCCATTGGTCATTTTATTCGCAACAGTTGCGTGTTTTGGACACTGTTTGAGATACCCCAAAGCATTGCCCATTTCGCTGTTCTTTATATGACGGGAGGCCGATGAGACTGGGCGACGCGCGAAGGTTTTATTGGCGAGTGCGCGGTAGCTTTCCATGACGGAATGGAGTTTGTATACGTCATGCACCTTCTGTTCGCTCACGCCATCTAGAGTGACGTCATGGAAAGTTCGGCCGCTACTGCTGCTGCCCTGCCGCACCAACTATGTTCACCTCTATCCAGTGGGGGGCACTACGTTCGGGGTGGCTGTGAGGTTCCGTAGTCGCATCCCAAGCAAAATTTCTGGGTTCGAAGCGTACCCGTGGAACAACTTTTTCTGGGCTTTCCTGTTTGTATGGCGCGGAAGGCCCACACACAGATCGCTGAAATCGTGCACCGCGGCAGGTATAGCAAGTGCATTAAAAATGGTAGCGAGAAAGAAGTAGATAACCCCAATTAAAGAAAACAAAACAAACGACGGTTCAGCGCATTGACTGAAGTGAGAAAACTTCACAGTGCAGTTTATTGTTATCTAGTGATTTACGAATTTCTACGTAATAAACGTGGTAGACCTTTATTATTCATTGCCACATTGGCATCTCATGAGAGCTGTCTTGTGTTCGTCTTGGTCGCGCTACAGTTCTTTTGTTACAGAGCTGTTAAGATGTGCATTACACTGGGTGGTGACAAAAGTGCCTTCATTTAAAAATGTGGTGTCTCAGTTTTGACACAGTTATCGATAACAGCTCTCTATCGGCAACAGTTATTGTACAAGCCTCTCGAGTATGCATAGGCTCCAGCGTGGCACCTGTCTTGGCCAACATCTTTTTGAGCACTGTTGATAGGGCCATTGTGAATGCTTCGAATGCGTTGTCGTTCAAATTTTTCCTTGCATCGACGACTACTTGGTGTTCACCCGACCAATCAGCTTGCCTAAAAGGATGGTCGATGTTGTGACAGTGTTTAATGATGTTGGGCGTGGGCTGAAATTTACAACTGGGGCACCCAGCAACAAGGAACTAAAGTTTCTGGACATTGCTTTGTTTTGTGAAGATAATCACGTGTGCTGGAGCTATCGGCCAAGATGTAGCACGCCCGGTCTGGTCCCTCTAAACACATGAAAGAAGGCGTTATCGTTTCATGCTTTCTGTCTTCTCTCAAGAAGCCTTGTCATGAATTAATTGGGGAGACCATTGCAGCAAAATCAAGCAGGTTATACCAGAACGGTTGCCCTTCTCATCTCATTTCAAGGGCAGCGGAGAAATTGCTTAGAGAGCTTAAGTATGAGGTTCGGCCGAAAGTAAATAATACCAACAAAAGGCCGGCTGTGGTTCCGTATGCGCATTGCGTGTGACATAGGCTGAAGAAAGTCGGAGGTAGATATGACATTTATTTCGGGTTTTCCGTCCCGAAGAAATTGGGCACAATGTGCAAGCTGGTTATGCAGAGGCAAGACGAAAATTTAAAAAAAACCTGGAGTTGACGCGACAGCTACATCTGACCGAGTGGAACTGGCTCAGTCGCATTGCAAAGTCAGTCTTCGCTCCGTTTCGCTGGGCGTTCCTTCTTCATCTTCGTCCCTGGAAGTGTATATATTCACTCTCTCCCCCTCTCCCCCCCCCCCCCCTCACTGGGTTTCGCCGGCGCGCCGCGCGGCAGGCAGCTGCTCCGCAACACGTGAGCAACCACGTGACCAGCTACGGCACCGCCATGGAGCTCAAGGGCGGCCACGCAGCTCAAGCGGTGTCACAAGGAAGGCTCGAAGTGCTAGCGTAGTGCAGCTATCGCTACAAAATGCTTGTCAGGTGCGTCATGTTTTCACGCGTATATAACCAGCGTGGTAGGGGGGGGGGGGGGGTTACGAGGTCCCCTTTTCGTGCGACGCCATGTATCTTGGACAGTCTGGAAGGTGTGTCAATAAGCGTCATAACACGAAGAAAAGCAAAAGGTGATCTTTATCAATCGATATTTCGATGCAAGAAGTCCAAATGGATACCAGATCTCAAGAACACATGCATCCTGTTCCGCCATGGCGATAAGTTAACGCGCGGTAATGGAGGCTTTCCACATTCATGACAAATACACAATGTGCATCAGTAATCTTTCCATTGCCTTGTCTGAGAGTGAAGTGAGATATCTGTCCGCCTACGTGGTCTGTAGATAACTTTGTGATTGTTCCTTTCAGTGTCTATATATATGTGCTACATTCCCCAATAAACCCAGTCGATAGTCAGCGCTTGTTCGTCTTTACCTTCGTCCTTCGTGTCATCTTTGCTGCGCTGTGAGCAATATCATCTTTAACGTGCACTGACATAGCACAGCACACGGGCGCCTTTTACTTTTCGCCTCTTGTAGTCCAAATCCGACAGATGGCATCACTGGTTTACTCCATGTGGCGGCAGCACTGTCAGCAACATTCGCATCAAAATTTTGAGCAGCTGTTCGTCGTACAGCATTCCAGGTGGTGTCATAGCATTTCTCGTTAGTCAAGTCAAAGGCTAGCTTGTGACAGGAGTTAGGACCGATGACATATGCACCTTAGTTGCATGCTTTAAGGCGTGGTTGAGTGTTCCACTGAGATGTTGAATTGTGAGAGCTACTGCGCCCTTTCCTTTAGCAGAAGAACTAATGCATCAATGAATCAATATATGAAGCCCTACTTTCATGATATTGGCTCTTTAGCCGAAAATTAGAGTTCATAGCTCTAGGCCTTGAATTAGGGCTCGCGATTATATTACTGCATGCACAATTAAAGCAGTATTCGTGCAGCCGCCGCGGAGTGGCGCCGCTCTGGTAAGCCTATTAAGAGACCCGAGAGAAAGGAGTTTCATAGCAGGCGCAAACCCAAGAAATTAGTAAAACAAAGCATTTTTAAATGAGAAAAATTCATGACAGCATTTTTTTATTGTTTTTCAAGGTTTCACTAAAACAATAAATGTAGCAGCACATCTTCCTTCGGCTGGCTTGCACTTTTGCTATTAACGTTCTTGCTATCATCATAAACGTCCCCCAGTGTTTCTTTATGGGAGTGTTAACTGCTCGATGCGAGCAATATTCCAATATTTCAATATCTGTATAACAATGCCTTACAATATTCCAAGGTTCAAAGTTCTTGTACCAGAAAATTGAACATAAAAGCTGTTTTGTGTTGACTATACGTACTATCTGAGCCCGCTGGGAGCATTATTCCAAACATTAATTTCCGTTCTATTTGAATGCAAGCAGCTTGCCATATATTAACAGAAGGATACCGCAGACTTTTTTGTTTGGTTGTTGCAAGTGTACTAGTGCGGGTAACATGTGTCGGACATCGTGTCCATCTTTCTTCCGTTACAGGCCTGTGGATATCGTTACCTGCCTTCGGACATTCGTCTTATCTTCAGAATGATCACATATCATCAGAATTTTGTTTCCGGCTGAATGTGCTTCCAAAACTAACAGTTGATTGTAGCAGTAAATGATATATGCTGCCACTGAAGCTTTTATTTAGTCTTTTTTTTTCTGACAAACCTACATGAAAGCCATGATGATAAGTAGTGGCAGAAAATAAAAAATCATTTTCAAAAAGAAGTTGCAGCCTTGTCTCAACCAAAATTTAATGAGCCTGTACCTTCACTTAGGTGCAAAAACACGTAGCTAAAGCAGTGGTGCTGTGTTTGTGCATTAATGAAGCCGCGGCCCGGGTGTGAGCCCGTACAAAATCTTCGAGCCTTCTTCTCAAACTCAATTCAATTTCAATTTATTCAACATCTTGAGGATGTTGGGTGCGTCGACAAAAAAAAAAAGCCAGAGAGAAGGCTTGACAGGGGCAACAGGGACAATGGCAACAGCAGCCAAGGATAAAGATATCCGGGAAAGCTTAGGCATCTATCTGAGCGGGCGCTGTTTTCGAAATTATACTGCGTTGTCGCTGCTAGCACCTCGCTTTCGCGCGAGTTCAAGGCTCACTTAACTCATGTACGTGCGCATCTGAAACAATTGCAATTTCTGAACAATAAGCTACCCGTCAACATGACGTCTTTTTCTTTTATGCATTCTTGATAAATTTGTTTCCGCATACAGAAGTAATTATTGCAGAAACCTCTCGCAAACGTATAAAAATTCGAGGCTATTTGTAAACCACCGGAATGGGAAAAAGAATGCATAATCAAGGCCACCAAATCGCAGCTGGTTCGCAACCGTGACACAACATGAGAAAGAATGTTTCCAACAATCACATACCGTGTGATTGCACGGCATATTCTGCACTTCTGTCGATGTTTAACGCTTTTTATACTGCCATGAGATGGCAGGTGGTGCCATCGGCGGAATTTGTGCGATCCAGGGTGGTCTCGGACAGACAGACAGACGCTAGACAATTTTGCTAGGCTCTCAGCCTTCAGAATAGAGCTTTCGGACTAAAATTAGCTCGAGTGAGAGAATCGATTGGAGTATACCCGGAAAGTACTTTCGAGTAAACCAGTTATCCGCGATATGCCTCAGGGAAATATCTCTTTTAGGGGATTCGACAAACCAAAAGGATAAGCCGATATTGAAGGTGAAGGACTGATTTATTGGCTATGGGCTCAGCACGTGCGATCCACCTCTCGCCACTGTCCAATTCATTCTCCCGTCCTGCTATATTAAGTCGGGATTGAGTAAGGTCGGCCCGATCACAGAGTGACGATGGAAGCGTGAATACAACGACGTGATATAGGAGAAGAGAATAAAAGAAGGTGAATGACTTTCCGCTGTGGAGGAAGACGCGACAACTCAGAAGGGCACAGGACTTTGGATCCTTGGGCTCCACCGGTCCCAAAGAGCCGAGAAGCGAGGCTCTTGAACACGCTAAGCGACATGGCCATACTAAAGCACATAAACGAATGCTGCATGGTGGATATCTGAAGGATAGGAGAACATTAAAGAAGGTAATAGAATTTTTTATGACCTCGAAACCAAGCGCTAGTTTTATTCTCTTCTCCAGTAGGAATACATAAGCGATGTATGCTGCTTGTTCACGCATTTCTTGTGCGTTGCTCACCGTTATACAGAAATAGGACCTCATTGATGCAGCCAGTGCTATTATCAGATATGCTCAGAACCTTGTAAAGCATTTTTGCGCGAAAAGTAATTTTATTCTGCAGCAGCGCATGAAAGGAAAGCTGGGCTTGCGTACGCGTTAAAAGGTTTGGAGCTTCCGGGCTCCACTCCAACACTGCAAGCCAATCAGGTCCCCGGTCGGGGGAACGCACTTGAGCTTCAGGTAAGCATTCATCTGGTCTAAAAGCCATTCGAGTGGTACATCCAGCTGTGCATGCATTGCTAGCTAGATAAACAAAGACTATAGGAAAGACTTCGAGTGAAACTCACATTGCTCGCTAAATTGTACGCCTTCTTATTAGTCGTCCGTTGCTGCGTTAGAGAACAGGGAGTAAGACACACAATTCCTCTTGACGTCTGGTTTGCATTGTTTTGTGGTTTGTGCTTTTTGGTTGAAGCCTATGCACCCTAGCACCTGAGAAGAACAGCGACTACAATAAATGGTAGGATTGTTTAACTTTGAAAAATTGAAAGCGACCCAAGTAAAGTATTAATGCATTTTTTTTTCAGTAATCTGAAGAAAAAGCAGCCATAAAATGTTAAATACAGGAAACTCTATGCTAAAAATGTGAAATCGCAGAAATTCGGCAAAAAAACAACAAACTAAACTGTTACGAACACTGCCTTTTCAAACGTTCTGTTTGTTCTGAAAAGTTTTCCGTAAAGAATTCCGCACTGTACCCTTGTAGCCCACTTCCTCCAGGCGCTACGATGCGTCTACCGGTTTCTGAAATTGTTGACTACCAACGCAAGGCGAAGAGATTTTCTATACTCAACGATCGTTCGAAAAGGCCCAGATACAGCAGGCGCATAACTGAAGAGTATACAAGAGAGTAGACAACACAGACGCCATCGTGCGTGGTGTCTACTCTCTTTGTCCGTGTGTTTCTGTGCGCTGGAACGGTGTCTAATAATTATTCTCTATGCTGTTCGTTTTCCGCTTTCCATTTTGCATTAACCAGGTCGTCTGTGAGCCGTCAGTCAGACACACCCGCAGCTTTCAAGTGTCTGTGCCAAGCTATTCGTCCATTGGGTGGTTGGCGAGCAGACCTCATCATTGGCTGCATGTCAGTGCCAATGGCAGCTAGTAGTATGCTCTGGTAACCTGCTGTTGTCAGAGCGCTAGTCATGCGCCTCACCAATGAGTGCATATCGCCGCCAATGGCAGCCAACGGTGAGGTCCGGTCTCCAGGTACCCAAAGGCAGGGTCGCTTGCCACAGATGCTTGAAAGCCGCGGGCATATCTGTGTGTCCATTTACAGAAAACCAAATCACGAGAAATTGGTGATGAAAAATGCACAGTTTATTTAATACGGCCCCAGCTTTTATTCGCACTGATCTCATTTAGAAAACTTTTATTTCCTAATTTTTAAAGCAGATAAGGCATTTTATTGTCCGTGGCTACGAGCTCATGATTGGGAGTAACTGTCTTAGTGGACTATTTAAGGAATTAGCTAGAAGATGCAGTAATTAGCCAGCTAATAAAGATTATTATTTACCTAACTGATTTCTAGCGGAGCTGATTGATATTTATTGAAATGTTAAAATTTTTCGAACAATTGGCACAAGCTTCATTGTTTTGATAGCACGTACATAGAGAGCCAGCCTGAGGTCTCTAGGTAGAAGCGATGTTTGATCTGCTGCATTTCTCCTTTTCACGCGGGTTCTCTCGTGCAAAAGTTCTAAACCTGATGCATATTACTTTATATTTGCGACAGGTTTCCTGCGCAGCTTTGTCTTGTTGATGGCTTGTTGAGAAGGTAGGATAACGCGAACCTTTTTATTTTAGATGATCTATGGATGGATGCCTATGGATCTATGGAGAAAGCCTTTAGGGTTCGAAATAGCAGCTAAGTTAGGATAAAAATGGAAAAGCAGTCACAGGGTGAATGGCGCAGCATTAAGTACTGCTTCTACATCGAAGAGTTCAGAAATTCTCGCTCTAAAAGTTCTGTGTCCTCCCACCATCCGTAGCAATATAGAAAGAACAATGAGGTGAACGGCTCCTTCGGAAACTTGTTCCAAGAACGTCATTAAGCCTTACATGTGATCAAGTGCGCAGCTTTGGTGTTCAATAATGGCTATATTTCCACAAAGTTTGCCAATCCGACTGCAAACGAAGCATGAGTCATGTCTATTCCAGCTGATCAAGTAGCGCCAATGTTTGACCTGGCGCCCCTTAGCCCATACGACAAGCTGGCTTAGATACAAGTAAGTAGCGCCCCTTCTTATCATTAACGCCTCAATCGAACGTGATGCCGGTAGTGGTACACCGACTTTCCGCACCTGAAATTGACTACGCTGTAAAAAGTTTCTTTCTTTTTCAATCGCCGTGTGTTTCACAGATGTCAAAAACAGGAAAGATCCTTTGAATTTTTTTTTGGAGGGGGGGGGGGGGGTGGAGAGACTGAATGAGCACCCCAAATACAGAACCGGTAATTTCAGTTTTTCGTCACCACTGTTGGTTCAATAAACCTTCAGCGCTTGTCCTTCTTTCTTGTTCGTTATCGCGGCGCTGGTTATAGTTCTTCTATGTAGACCTGTTTAACACAGCCCTCGCGAACGGCGCGTTGAGTGAACCTTTATCGTTACTACAGAGCCTTATTATAAAGAAGGGCCTTATTCTAGCTTGAATTCAAGCCTCAATAAAGCCATACTCATTCAAGTTTAAAATAGCGATGAATTGCAAATATTTCTTGCACTCCTGTAAGAACTTTCAAGCGTCGACATTACTTTATCAGAGGAGTCGGAGTAAAGAACTCATTATATCGCGTACCTTCCGTACCTTAAGTTAACTGCGCGCTGCTGGTGACTCATTTATTGAATAATTCTCACCTGTCCCTACGCGACCATAAGAGCCATACCTTCTTCTATCTCTCTGTTCAGGCAAAATGAATGAACGCCTGGGCAATGAGGTTTTATCACACAGAAGAAGGCCCCGTACTTTCACAGTCTGAATTTACTGATGCTGCCGAATTTAATTCCAAGATGCTATCTTGTATATGTAAAAGCATGATGATATATTAGTCGAACTTCTCAAACCCTAACTGCCAAGCTACCAATTGCACCGAATGAACATGTATCACACCAATGTGGGCTCGACAATGACGCGGGCTCAGGTAGTATATTACTGAGCCCTGAATGAATTTTTTTGTTTTACATTGGAAACACCCTGAGCGCAGAGTACTGCTCTCTCTAGGAGAGTGAACCATACATAAGTCGCGTATGACGAAGCTGACAAATTAAGTAAAATTGCTTCACGAACTGCTGCTCTCGAGGAACTATGCAGCAGTCACTGCTGCAGGGGCTCTACTATACTCCGTTTCATACATTGCAGGCAACGCTACGAGGGCTCCGAAAATAATGCGTCCGGGAAAGCATATTACTCCGCCACGTTAATATGTTTGCAAGCATATTACTCCGCCACGCTCTTTGTTTGCAAGGATTCAAAGAGCGGACAGAAATGAAGTAGTGTCCTTCCTGTTGTATTATAACTTTACCTTCGGGTCTGCAGAAACTCAGTTGTACACCCTCGGATCAAATTACTTCTTTAAGTAATTGACGTTATGTGCGGAGGCAGAACATTGGTTTTGATTTTATTGTCTCCACCACATTAGATTTCAAAACGAAAGGCGCAGTACTATCTCTGTGTTTTTCGATACAGAATGCCGTAATCACTTAGGCACCGCAGGTACAGGAGGGGCAAGGGTTCCCACGCTGTCCTGCGACTGGCAATGACGATCAAGCAGCGCTGAGCCCCAGTGGTGCGATAACGGGACGAGAAAAATAAAGCGGACGCAGTGTCATCACTGTCATGCAGGGGAATCAGGCTTTGCGCGCCACGCACGACATCACCCGAGTTCCGGGAGCAGCATGCGCGAAGCGGACGTCAGCGCTCTTATGATCTTGAGCTTCGACGTATTACTCGGATCGGAAGGCAGCCCTCCACTGCGCCTAATAATGCAAACCATTACGTCAGGGATATCTCGGAGAAGCCTTAGCTCCAACAACGTACCTCGCACTACGTCCTTTTAGAATTTTAGAACCTCTTCGCAGACGTACATGCCTCCATGGCGCTGCAGAAATCTCTCAAGAACATTGGTGAGCTGTTGAGAAGGCTGCTGGTGAGGCAAAATCACTGCCCTAATTTCTAACCAGTGCAACTGCCATTTTCTAGCATCAAGGACAGGCAGAAAATGCGTGAAGTTGAATCTAGACTACAAGCACGTGCCGGTACATTGTGGGGTGCGAGCGTCGGCAAATACAAGAGATAATGTACTTAGTCTTGGGACCGGTATCTGTGTTTTGTTTACAGAACTATTTTGTTCATTCGCCTGTTCTGTTTTTCCTAGTTTACGACATTTTTGTGCAGGCGCTGTTTCTTTTTTGTGATGGTGATAATAGTGGATGCTCTTGAACCTCCTGTGGAGTCCAATGGGTAAGCCACTACCACCCGCAGGAAACGACTCCGCCACCAGATCGACGCAAGCAGCTAGGCCACCGTGCTGTACTCGGCCGGTAGCGATGATTCTTCGGCTAGTGACGCCTTCATAAAGACTCTGAGCAAGAAGGCAAAACGAAGAATATCGGTGCTGTTGCTCTCACGGACCGGAACGTGCTTTCAAGTTTGGGCAGCATCTAAAAGCTATCCACCAACAGCGTTTCTTTCCTTCTCCTCCAAGGCCGTGGCACTAAGCCATGCGTCATTTACGACGTCTACGTGGCCATCTCGACTCTGCTTTGCCGATTTTTATCCAACCAGCTATCGACGGCGTAGCGAAACTGCAAGATCTGCGCTTTGGGAGGAAAAAATGCATCAATCTGATTTTCCGAGGGGACTGAGTTCCAATATAAGTGAGCGTTGAGCACTTCACAGAGGTGGTTATGTCTGTCGTGTCCCGGAACCTCTCCAGTGCCGGATATGTGTGATGATCGGGCACATGAGCAGTTTGTGCAATTTGTCCACTGTGTGCCCACGGCGCTCTGAATCTCACAGCGGCGATGCCTGCCAGGAAACAATCCTGAACTGCGCCAACTGCCGTGGCCCTCATGACGCTGCCTCAAAACACTGTCTCCGCCTGAAAAGGGAACAAATAGGACAATTCCGTGCACAGAGAGGCCGCCCCTAAGGTGCGACAATGTCGTCATCCTAGTCGAAAAACTTCTGAGATGGCAGAGACCATTGAGAAGGATGGTGGCGATATTTCTGCCACTTATCTTCCCCCAACACATTCCGCTCTAAAGGACAGGCGCCATATTACTGGCGAAGCAGGCACGGTTGTCGGAAACATGCTGTGGTCATCCCTAATGGAGCTACATATACCCGCAGAGACCAAGAAGGAATTGCGCACCCATGATCCCGAAGCTTCTGCAAACGAAGCGCTACCAAGCCGTACTACAGTCCAAGGCTAAACCAGCCACTTACTCGTCCACCGCTACCGAAGCACTGTACACCCTCAATGACGGAGTGGGCTCCGCGCACCCACTGCCTTCACCCTAGGAATGGTTGGGCACTAGACCAGGAAACAGTCCATGTCGAAGACGAGCAAGTTATTGCTATCCCGAAGGCCCTAATGAACGCTATGTTTGTGCCACTTTCTAGCTTGCACACGCCAGCTGCAAGAAGTGCACTGCAGTTGCTGGACGTGTTCATTCTGGACCTTGCAGCACTTCAGTAGCGGACAGAATGGCTGAACTGAAATTGGCACCGACGCGAGTGGACACGGGATCGGTGCTATGCTAGAGCAACAGCAGCAGGGCCAAGACTGCGTAATTGCGTACGGCAGCCGCCTTCTTTCGGCCGTCGAAAATAATTATTCGATCACTGAGCTTGGATACCTCGCTTTCCTTTGGGTGGTTGCCAAATTCCGCCCACACATATTCGGCTGGCCTTTCTCTGCCGCTACCGACCACCACGCTCTTAGTTGGCTCTCTTCCCTAAAGGATCTAACAGGATGTCTTGGTGTTTGGCCCTTGCGCCTTCAATAGCACATCTTCAGCGTAGTGTACAAGTCCGGGCGTCTACACCACGATTCTGACTGTCGCTCTCGTCGCCCTATGGAGTCGCCTGATCATGAAAACAACGATCTCGGCCCTTGCCTCTTCGCTGTCTTCGATCTGCTTAGCATCACTGACGAGCAGTGCCAGGATTCCTCTTTGCATGCACTCATTTATGGGCTCAACTATCCACACACAAATCCTTTTCTGCAACTCTTTACTATTTAAGACGGCATCCTTTACCGCCGTAGCCTCCATCCTGATAGACTCCTGCTCTTGCTTGTCGTTCTCAACGTCTCCGCTCATCTGCTCTTGCAGAAATTCAGGACCTGCCGACCGCGGGCCACCTCGGTGTCTCCCGCAAGTACGATCGGTTTCGATGCCGTTTCTTCCGGCCCGGTTTGTACCGTACTATTCTGCGTTACGTTGCCAGTTGCGAGCTATGTCAACGCAGCAAGAGGCCATCCACGTTGCCTATTGATCTTCTGCGGCGTATTGATGTACCTCTGGAATCAATTTATCGTGCGGGGCTATACCTCCTCAAAACTTTTCAGACATCCTACTCTACAACCGCTGGATTGCTGTCGCAACTGGCTACGTGACCTTGTACGCTATCACGCGTGCTTTGCAAACAAGTTACGACGCGGATGCCGCCGACTTCCTGCTGCAGAATGTCATTCTACAGCACGGCGCTCCTCAACAATTGCTGACGGACCAAGACCGCTGCTTTTTGTCCCGAGTAGTACACAACGTACTCTGGTCCTGTTCGACGAATCATAAGCTCACTACAGCATACTATTTCCAAAAGAACGGGCTTACCGAGTGGCTAAAGAGGACCCTGGCTGACATGCTATCTATGTACGCCTCGCCCGGCCACCGTGATTGGTACATTGCCTTGCCATGGCAACATTTGCCTATAATTCATCGCGACATGACAATACGTGCTATTTGCCTTTTTGCCTTGTTTTGTCGACATGGAGCACTGCAAATGGACGCACTGCTACCGACTTCTACGCCGTCAGCCACATTTTACGCACGTGACGCCATCACTCAAGGTACTCTAGCTCGCAAAATTGCACGCGAAAGGCTCGCCGCCTCGCAGACGTACCAGAAGGCTGTTTAAGACAGCAGCCATCACGCAGCTCACTACCAACGATGATCACTCGTCCACGTTTAGTCTCCTCCTCGCCGTGTCAGGCTCTCCAAGAAACTTTTTAATCAGTACCACGACCCTTTAAGCACGCTCCGTCAAGTAGCAAGCGAAACTTCGAAACTATCCCCTTAGAATCGCCGTCGTCGTCCACCCGCCCCAAGACACCATCATTAATGTGGCTCACCTTAAATCGTACCACACACCTTCAACGGGCTGCACTTGGCACCGGCACGGTGCTTTTGTCGCCAGTAGTAGTGTCACGGCCGTAAGTGTGGACAGCGACGACGACGAAGTGCTGTACGTGTACACAGAAGACGAGGACGAAGTGCGTGTTCTGGTGCTGGCTGTCTCTCCTTGTTTAGTTCTTCATTCCGCTTATGTAAACATACTTCTTTCCGTTACATTATGTTACATTAATAACATAGTGTTGAACGTTTCCTGGAAGACAATGTTTTTTTGTAACACTTCAATTTTAAAACGTCCTCTTACTAGCCGGAATTTATTTTTTCTTTCTAATCAGAAATCGAGTTACTTGCTTATTACGATAAATGTCATTTATTTTAAACACGGAACTAATGGCCATACAATCTGAAGACCTTTTATATTGAGATAGGGCCCTCGGCTGCTCAGCAACAAACGGAAAAATCCTAAACCGTTTCCGCCTGCTGCCATCTTACACAGTAGTCCTTATGCTCGAGTGCTAAAGGCGCAGAGCCTTTGTGAACGATGGCTGTCTCCTCAGGCAAGGAAGAAAAAAATTAAATTTATGAGTTTCAGGGAAACGAAACCCACCCAGTAAACCTAGTAAATGTCTCACTTCTAGGTGAGCACCACCATGAGGGAAGGGAGGAAGATGGGAGTGAATGAAGGGGGGGGGGGGGGGAGAGGAAGAACACTTCATTCGCATTGCGGTAGCCTTCAAGTCCACCAGGTGCGTTTATTACCTTGATAAGTGATACCTGTATTCTCAAGCAGTTTACCATCGACCTCTGTGTAATGGTTATACCGAAAGAGAGTGCATGCACGACGTTTAGCTTCAGGTAGTGAGTGATTAGTGTATCCTCTAGCAGCTGAGGCGGAAAAATACCGTTCACGCTGCGTTGCTCCTAAGGAACGTTATGCCCTTTCTACAACGGCGAGTGGTGGTGGCTTCATGCAGGAAGAAACCGATCTCGCCACTCCAACCAAGTTATGGATAGGGAAAATCAGCTGCCTTGCTTCACACCCAAAAGAGGCAGCTGCCATTGCAGGAAATTAATTAATCAACTTATTCTTATGCGAATCCTATGTGGCCAACACCGGTAGCAGGTCGGCGTGTACACGAAGAGACGTGGATATCCCACCTGCCTAAACACAGGAGTTCGAGCTGGTGTACAGTCCCTTGGGGCTTTGCAACGGCACTGAATTATACGATTCACTGTACCATAGAGTTGTTCTAATTTGGAAGGGAAGAAAATTTGTGCGCGGAAGATCCGGACAAAATGCTTAATTTGAATTCAAAATATGCAAAGGCCATCCGCTGTCTTGCACATTATGGCCTTTGTTGTGAAGATCATTATCTTCCTGAAGTGTTGCTCGTTTGGCGGGTTGATGATCCATAATAATACAGCAGAGCGTAAGAAGACACGACAAAAGGAGGAACACAGAACGGCACGAGCGCTGTCAACTGTTTATTCCTTGCAGTTGCTGCATATAAATACATGAACCACAGAAAAAAATAGGAAACAGTAAACAGCGAACAGGTCAGCTGATACAAGCTATACGACTCAGCCTTTCGCCGGTTGCCATCGATTTAGAAAAACGAGCTCTTTTGCTGTAGTGCCAGTGATGCTACGCTCACACACGTGTTTCTGCACGCGAAATATTCAGAGCCTCAATAATCTCTCGAACATGCTTATCGTTCTGGCGGTTGATATTTTGGCTCCTTTTAAACATCGGCATGCACGGCATTGGGCGGCCCCATTTCTTAGAATAAACCTTGCAGTGGCGACAGTGCTGGCTTAGGTGGCCCGATTTGCTGTCATTAACATCGTAGTCATGTTCTTTTAACCTGCTATTTACACATTTCCCTCTTTGCACATTTTCCTCTTTGGCTGCGAGAAGCCAAAGGCGGATGAACACTTCGACAGCAATTGTCCACCAAACAATCACGCTCCGCGGTTCTGAGCGAGTTGGTAATCATCATGCGCAGTTTTGAGCCGGAAGAGGATGCAGAAACATGTTCGTGCTGCGCGACCGTTACCACAACCACTGATCGCTGGACGTCTCCACCAAATGCAACAATCTTCTTGCCAATTGGCAAAAACAGCGGCTGCATAGAGCAATTAATAGTCCACAATAGAATGCAGCCCTGGATAACCGACACCAAGCAATGGGGAACCAATACCGATTTCTTTGCACAGTTCACCAAAGCTAGGTTTTACAGTAACGTCAAAAGCCTCATTCACAGGGCGGGAGCGCGAAACCGTTAAGCACAGCATAGACATCGAAGGCACGACGGTCCCTGCTGGAGACACAACGATATCCAGGGCTGTGGCGGCGCTGTTGAGGATACTGGGAAGTTGAATCTGCATCCTCCATCAAACAGTAACGTCCGTAACGTTACAACTAGACACACAGGCACACACAGAGGCAGCCGCTAGCTGGAAGACGCTAGCCCACGAACAACCAACATGAGCTAATTGTTGTTGTTGTTGTTGTTGTTGTTGTTGTTGCTGTTGTTGTTGTTGTTGTTGTTGTTGTTGATGATGCTACCCTCATACAATGGCACATGCCCACATAGGAGGATTGGCCAAGAATTGGGGGGCACATAGAGTTCTTCAGATAAATATTTCCTGATGAAAATAAAATGAATGCTGATTCTTCGCCGTTTTCCTCCTAGCTTCCGCAATCGTCGTAGTCACGTCAGTAACACTGCGATCAGAGCTTTGTATATCGCAAAAAAAAAATAGCATTGGGGCAGGCTATATGGTGCAGTGTTGTCGCTTCCCCCGATTCGAAGCAGGAGTCCTTACTTTTTTAGATGAGTCGCATAAATTGGGTGCGTGCCAGTTTATTTACGTTGCATGATTTTTTCTACCAAACTAGGGTGTGAAAGAAAAGTATCACATCAACATGGAAGAGACGCTTAGAAAGTTTCCCGGAAGTAACGTTTCTACTTACCATCCATTAATTGTTTGCAGTGGAAAATGTTTATTAGCTTCCTCCGTGCTAATACGCAAAACAACTTGAAAGTTTTTCTTAATATTGAGTGTCACGTTTCGGCTACCCGAACCACTTTGAAGCTCAACCATCCTTAAGGGCTAACAAATGCAGCCTTATAAATGGTAGGGAGAAGCTGTGTATAATCCCAAATAAAGAAAAACAACAAAGTACAGCGCTGCGCATCGGCCCGAAGTGAGAAAAACTACACTGTAGAACAGAATTTCAATGGTCATTGTCCCAATTACGGAGAACAAGGACCGCAAAAAGAGAGGGGATAGAAGCAGGCGTTAACACAAGGCGGTATTGACAACTGAACGTTTACGGAAGGAACACCGTGGCTTATATGGATGAATCGCGCGTGTAATCTGGCAACCAATCGCAAAGTGACTGTAATTTCCCACCAACTGGCCTACAACTATACCCTCTTAAGTTACATTCTCACGAGGCTGAATGTTCTTACATGCGCTGCACGATCTCTGTAGAGATCGTTATGGAGAAAGAGGATTAAAAATTGTGTTATCTCTACTCATCTAGAGCAGATATAATCACGCAATTCTTTGCACTACCAGGTGGAGCACTGTCTCTGATCGGTTGTAGGAGATCCTGGCCGTATCTTTGAAATGGGTCGCCTGTAGGGCAACGCCACACAACACCACGTAACACTTCTGCAGCAGACCTCCTAGCTGCGCAGAACGAGTCAGAGACGCACGCGCTCCTTAGACAGCCGCGCAGACACGAAGCGAAACACATCCATCGTATTTGCTGAGCCGCTCGGACGCCACAGTGCGTGCTCCCCAGACCACGTTCCTTCTGTTGACTGCCCTCTGACGTGCGGCGATATGCGTTATTGGCAAGGACACCCGGCGGATGAGCGCGTGTTCGCGTATTAACATCAGTGACTTGCGAATGAGCGCAAATGGCGACAACGGCATGCAATGCCCCTTGCGGTAAACGAGTTCCCGCTCACTTTGAGCCAAGAATACACGTTTCTGGCTCTTTTTTCTTGCAGCAGCTTGCAAAATACATCACTCATTTCTCTGAATGGAAGGTTAATGACAAGGAGGGGAGCATGGTGTGCGCAGTGTGGTAGGCGCGGCTTGGTCGTGCTGGCTTTGAGCAGCGTTGACCTAAGCGGGTATGAGGCGGCTCTCCGCTGCGTTTCTCGTGGTATGCACAGGTGTGTGTAGTCAGGACAAAGCAACAAGCTTCAATCGGTCTGCATTCGCTTCTGAGCAAACATGAGGCTTTTTCTGAGGAAGACTCTGCTTACGAGCGCAGACAGTCTGAAGCTAGCCGTGCATTGTTAAACTAAAAGCTTAACTGGAAGCTAATTGCTAAACTAAAGCTAAAAATACAGGGAAAGTCAGAGAGTTCTGACATCTGGAACTGGTTAAGCGGTGAGTCAAAGCCAAACCAGTTCCAGATGACAAAATATTTCTCACCATTTTTGGGGGGTTTTTATCACTTACGGTACGCGAATGTCTGGACATCAACTGATTATCTCTTCTGTACTTCCGCCGCCGGATGTTTGCACTTTGTTCACTGCCTCCGCGTCTGTCGGGGGACAATGCTGACTCTCTACCCTTTTTGCATTTTGGGCAATGTTCTCTCCCAAACCGGTTTCCTCTGACTTTCCTTTGCTTGTGTTTTTGTCGGACATGTGATCGCATGCCATCGGTTAAAGAAGAGAAGGAAGAACCTTGTAAGTTCGGTCTAAAAAAGAACACGTTCGGCATGAAACGTCGTGCAAACGTGTGTTTTCACTTCCATACTTTTCATTTTAGAGCGCAGCTGTTAAGCGCCCGTTCGTACGAGCCGCGGTTCCACCGTCGGTGTAACCGAGCCCGACCATAAATCTATAAAAATAAAAATTGCCTCGGCTAGAATTCAAACCGGCGGCGCCGCGATCAGACCAGCTTCACTCGGCACTGCACAAGATCGCTGCAGTCCATCACATCCAGTTTTAAACTGCAGCATACTCTCGCGATGTCCAATCTTCACCAGTTAATAAATCAGTGAATACTACTGTTGAACTAATGTCGCCAGACATCCCGATGACCCAGTAAAGCAAAACAGTACGCCTAGAGAACCCGAGTCAGTCAGAGCTATGCTTAAATTTCGCATTAGGGAGAATCGTAATCCTCCTTAAAAGTCTCTGGTGATTTCTTTTGCCATTCAATACTCAACTGCCCAGAAACAATATCTGATATATATATATATATATATATATATATATATATATATATATATATAGAGAGAGAGAGAGAGAGAGCGAGAGAGAGAGAGAGAGAGAGAGAGACAACCATGCCGCCGTTGGGATCCGAATTCACAACCTCCGATTATCGCAAACAATGCTCTGCAAACTGAGCCACCGTGACGGCTGTCCAATCTGCTGCGCTTCATGGGTATTTTCTTTAAGCGATTTATTAACCTAAGTATTATTATCCCACTGATAAGCATAACACATTAAAAAAATTAACGTTCCCCTATGCACCTTGGTTTCTGTGACTGTTGGCTCCCTTCATAAATAAATATATATATATATGGGGATTAGAGGGCTCAACCATTTTAAGTGGCTGCTATCTTAGATTCGAGAAGCCAAAACTATGCAGCCATTTCATCCCCTGACGTCATACTCACATAGTTGCACCTCTATCCACTCTATTGAACCGTGACGTCATCATTAGCACGCGGCAGCTGGTTGTTTCTGCAATGCTATTGTAGACGGCGCTACAAGTCTCAATGCGAGATGCGCTGTTTTCTAGTTGCAGCCAAAGATGGCACTTTGATCTCAGGTTGGTAGGAAACCTCACGAAATCTCGAAACGTGATGAGTAGTTGCTGCCACAGATGGCGCTGTGATCAAGGGTGGTATCAGACCCCACGAATCTCGAAACGTAATGACTAAGAGCTCACGCTCTTAAATTGTTTTGACCACCAGCATCGACTCGCTCTTGGCCCATTGTCCAAAAAGCTGTTTCTATGTCAATGCCTTACTGTTTCAACAACGTTTGCAATTTTTTGCTTAGGAATCAAAGGAGCCAAGAGATATTTTAGCAGTGCTTGCCGCAGAATTGTTTCCTTACAATTACTGAAGGGTAATATAGTGCCTATAGATCAGAAACAGATTCTTCTCAGTTGATTAATAAATGTAAAATGAAATCATCAACAAATAAAACAAAGCAATGCACAAGGTTAGCATCTTGTAACGTGTAACGCGAAAAAATCTCCGGAGCAAAGACCGAAAACTGCATCGGTCCCCTAAGAGGACAGAGCGCGCGAGTGAGAGAAACAACTTCTTCCTCTACGCATGCAGGCGCTTCCGCTTCTGCAGTGGCACGTATCACTGCCCCCCTCTTCTGCAGCATCGACGCGATGCGGTGAGGAGCAAAAAGTCAGCGAAAGGGTAGGACACAGCTGCAGTGAACCGCTGTTCAGTCAGGTACTCTGCCGTGGTAAGGCTTCATGCGAGTAATGTGCACGACTTCAGTACGGTGCGACCGGCGCGATGAGCAAGCCGAATGGACGGCAGCAACTGCATACGTTGCATCACTGATGCGACGCACTACTTTGTAAGGGCCGAAGTATCTGCGCAGCAACTTTTCAGAAAGGCCGCGGTGACGAACAGGGGTCCAAACCCACACCCAGTCGCCATGCGCGTAACTGACGAAGCGGCGTGCGAGGTTGTACGTTGTACCTAGTGGCGTCAGTTTCTTGTTGGCGGTTAATTCGTAGGCGTGCCAATTGCCGTGCCTCCTCAGCACGCTCAACAAAGATGTGTGCGTCGAGGTCAGCGTCAGAGTCGCAGTAGGGGTCAACGGGAAACATAGCATCCAACCGAATGGTCATTTGCCGACCGAAGACAAGCTGAAAGAGGGTAAGTCGGGTTGTCTCGTGCAGGGCGGTGTTGTACGCAAACATTACGTAAGGCAGGATGGTGTCCCAAGTTCGATGCTCGACGTCACCATACATAGAAAACATGTCGGCTAGTGTGCAGTTGAGTCGCTCTACCAATCCGTTTGTATGCGGGTGATAGGCCGTAGCTTGTCGATGGCTGGTGTGCGTCGAGTCATCACGGACTGGGTTAAGCGGGAAGTGAAAGCAGTCCCTCGGTCAGTAACAACAACGGCGGGGGCTCCATGACGCAGGACAATGTTGTGGACGAAGAACTGCGCCACTTCAGCATCAGTGCCTTTGACAAAAGACGTGGTCTCAGCGTACCGTGTCAGGTAGTCGGTGGCAACGACGATCCAACACTTTCCAGATGAAGACTTCGGAAAAGGGCCAAGGAGGTCCATGCCCACTTAGTGAAAAGGGGTCTTCGGTGGTTGACGGGGTGAAGAAATCCGGCTGGTTTCAACGGAGGAGACTTACGACGTTCGCAGTCGCGGCATGTTTTTACGTAGGCCCGCACTGATGGGAGTAACCTGGGCAAATAATACTTCTGCTTAATGCGCGCAAGTGCACGACTTACTCCGAGATGGCCGGCGGAGGGTGCAAAATGACAGGCACTCAAAATCTCTGGCCGCAGCTGTGATGGTACGACAAGCAGGAACGGTTCTCTGTTGCTGGAAAAGTTGCGCTTGTAGAGAACACCAGATTGTAAAGTGAAGGTGTGGAGCCCGCGACGAAAAACATGCGGGATGCGAGCGTCGACGCCTTCAAGGTAATCGATGAGCGGCGCGAACTCTAAGTCCGTCCGCTTAAGCTGTGCCATTTGGGTGGTACTAATAGCGCCCAGGAAAGGAAAATCATTGGCGGGTTCCTCGCGACCGATTGTGATAGGCGCAAGCGACAAACAATCCGCATCCTGGTGCTTACGGCCCGACTTGTAGACGACTGTTAAGTCGTATTCTTGCAAGCGTAAGCTCTATCTAGCCAAGCGTCCTCAGGGGTCTTTGAGGCTCGCCAGCCTGCATAAAAAGTGATAGATGCATACCACACGGAAGGGTCGCCAATAGAGGTACCGTCGGAGCTTGCTGATGGCCCATATTACTGCAAGACATTCTTGCTCCGTCGTAGAATAATTGGTCTCAGAGCACGTAAGTGTTCGACTGGCATAGCTGATGACCCGCTCTGCACCATCTTGCCAATGGGTCAGTACCGCACCAAGGCCAACATTGCTGGCATCAGTGTGGAAGTCCGTGGCAGCGTGTTCATCGAAATGGCCGAGTATCGGACTACTTTGTGGACGGCTCCGAAGCTCGACAAATGCAGCCTCTTGGTCGCTTCCCCAAAAGAAAGCCGTGTCGTCGCGAGTCATTCAGTAACTGTTCAGCGATTTTCGAGAAATCTTGAACAAAGCGCCTATAATAGTAGCACAGGCCCAAAAACGACGTACACGTTCTTGTCACTTGGGCGTGGAATACCTGAGACAGCAGCGGTCTTCTCAGAGTCCAGGCGAACACCTTGTGCGCTGACAACGTGACCAAGGAAGCGAAGTTCCTCAAAACTGCATTTCTCGGCTTTCATGGTGAGTTGCGCGGATTTGAGCGTTTGTAGCACGATGCGCAACAGCTCTAAGTGTTGGTCAAAGGTGGTCGAAAATATTACGTCATCGTCCAGCTACACCAGGAAGGACTGCCACTTCAAGCCGGAGAGAACAATGTCCATCATGCGTTGGAACTTGGCCGGCGCTGAGCACAGACCGAATAGGAGCACCTTAAACTCACAGATGCCGTCGGGCGTCACGAAATCCGTCTTTTCCCGGTGTCTCTCGTCCACTTCGATTTGTCAGTGCCCGCTTTTAAGATCTAATGACGAGAAGTATCGGGCGTCCCGCAATCAGTCGAGCGCGTTATCTATCCTGGGCAGCGGATAAAAGTCCTTTTTGATCAAGTTATTCAGTTTCCTGTAGTCAACACAGAAGCACAGAGCGTTGACCTTTTTTTACAAGCACCACAGGCAATGACCATGGGCTTGTGGACGGCTGAATGACATCGTCTGCAAGCTTTTCGCCAACCTGATTCTGAATGGCTTCTCGCTCCATTGGAGAAACACGGTATGCGCGCTGCAAGACGGGTCACGTAGTCTCATCAGTGATGATACAGAGCTTGGCGAGTGGGGTTGGGCCGACCTTCGAGCACGTAGCGAAACAGTCCGCAAAGTGTGCCAAGAGGTCCGACAGGAGATACTTCTGAACCGATGGCAGGGCCGCATCTATTTTGACTGACTTAAGAACATGGAGTGGGCCAGCATTGTCTGGAGTGGGTCCTCACACGGTGCACAAACCTGGGACCTCGGCAACGTCTTGGAGGAACGCAAGAGCTGAGCCTTTCACGAGGTGCTGATATTCGTTGGCAAAGTTTGTCAGGAGGACTTGGACACGGCCGCAGAGTAGTTGGACGAGACCTCTTGCAACGGCAAGTCCCCGCTCAAGCAGTAGGGAGCATGGCCGCCCACCAGGCCCTCGTAGTCGTGAAATAGGCCGTTCCGCACGAGCACCAGGGCACACTGCACCGCGGCGGCACTTTGACGTCATTCTCGACAATGCGAAGAACGTTGCTGCAATGATCTCGTGAGCCAGAGCGGACCACGGCCTGTTTGGTCGAGAACGTCGCACGTGTGTCCTGAAAGTTAATCACAGCGCCGTTCTCCTGCAGGAAGTCGATCCCCATAATTTAGCCCCTGGAACACTCGGGGAGCACGACAAATTGACAGACGTGCGTGTAACCATGAATTCCAACTATAGCCCTGCACTTGCTCACAGGGAAAATTAGGTGTCCACCACCGATGCGAATGTAGGTACCCGTCCATGGTGTCAGAACTTTTTTAATTTCTCCAGCAAAGGCACGGCCCACAACAAAATATTCAGCAGCGGTATCGATCAGCGCGGTAATCTCAGTGCCATCAATTGTCGCACGCAAATCGGATGCAGCGTATCGGATACTGTCTCTTCTTCTCTCTGTCCAACTATCGTCGGCTTGAAGGTTTCGCGATGGAGGATCTTTACACGTCCCAACGTCAGCGGCTTTGTCCCCAGAGGTCGCTGATGTTAGTTTCCCCGACGCGGGCTCGGCGAGCGGCGGCCAGCAGAGCTACTCTGGTGGCCGGGGCTGGAAGCGCGATAGCGAGGCGAAGGCGAACGGGACTCGCGCCTACCAGAGTAGGCAGGGTTCTGGCGCGCCCAAAGATGCTCCACAATCTCATGCGCTCTTTCGCCCTTCTGAGGACAAGGTGCGTCGGGACGGAAACCGCGAAGATCCAGTTGGCGGTATGGACAGGCTCGGTAGAGATAACCGTGCTCCCCACAGTGGTAGCATAGAAGCCTACGGTCCGGTGTACGCCACAAATACGACTTCCGAGGGCGTGGCCCAGCTGTAGCAATTGCAGTTGCAAAATATGGGGCGATGCTACTCAAGGGAGATGTCGGGGTAATATCAATACCGTAGCCAGGTGCGGTTGCGTGGCTTGTGCCGATGTTGCTCACGGCAGGCTTCGGGAAAATAGGACCGTAACCAGCCGTGCGATGTACAGCGGATGCGTACGTTGTTCTGTCATTCAACTGGGGCGGCGCTTCGGGGACAGGAGGTGCCTGCACAACCTACCGCACCTCGTCCCTGACGACTTCGGTCAGCGCTGCCAGCGGCGCAGGCCCAACCCGGGGCAGACGGATCCGTTGGGGTTCCTCCCGGACAACTGAACGAATAAGTTCGCGCCAGGTGTCTGCACTGCCGCCGAGGCACGACGAAAGGGCTTCGCGCGCCATGCTGTAGATGTCCCGATTGCACTGGCGGGCTTATTGTTAGAGCGTCGTCTCCATGGTGTTCGCCTCCGTAAGAAATTCAGCTACAGTACGAGGTGGGCTGCACACGAGGCCTGCGAACAACTCCTGATTAACCCCACGCATCAGATGGCGAAGCTTCTTTCCCTCCGTCATGTTGGGGTCAGCGCGTTTGAAAAGAGGGGCCATGTCCTCGACATACATGCGCACACTTTCGCTCATGCGCTGATTTCGGGAGTGCAGCGCAGCTTCAACCTTCTTCCGGCAGTCGGCGCTGGGGAATGTAGCCAGGAGATTCCGGGAAAACGTCTCCCGGGTGGGAAGGGTAGTCTCGTGGTTTTCAAATTACGTCCGGGCAGACTCTTTCAAAGTGAAGTATACATTATTGAGCTTGCACTCGTCGCTCCAGCCGTTGTAGCGGGCGACCCACTCGAAGTTCTCCAGCCAGTCCTCAGCGTCTTCGAACGCGTCGCCGTGAAAAGATGGCGGTGTTTGCGGTGGGTGGCAAAGGATCGGCGCCAGGGGCCCGGTGTCAGTGGCAGTTGGACTAGACTGGCTAGGCTAGATCGGCGCCGGGGGGTCTGGTGTCAGTGGCAATGTCAGTTGAACTCGGCGGTCGAGGCTGCGTCGTTCTTGTGGGCGATGGAAGGGGCCCAAATTCTGGCGACTCTCCGTGGATACGGCGGCTGGGTCGCTGGTGAACAGGTGTGAGGTCCGTAGTGATGCTGGAAGGAGCGCGCAAATCGCAAAGCGTACCCAGCACTGTTCCACCAAACTGTAACGTGCAACGCGAAGGAGAACCTCCGGAGCAGAGACAGAAAACTGCGGTGGTCCGCTAAGTGGTCCGAGCGTGCGAGCGAGAGAGAACCAACTTCCTCTACGAATGCAGGCGCTTCTACTTCTTTTACAGTGACACGTACCAATATTAATTCCAAGTTCCATTTTTTCTTCCAAGCACGAAATGTGAAACGCCCATAAGCCGGCAAAAAACTAAACTGTTACGAACACTAGCCTTTCTTTTCTTATGTTTGCTGGGAAAAACTTTCGCTAAAGAAATACGAATTTTGCTGTTGCAAACCACTTTCTGCAGAAGCTACCATACATCTTGCGATTTCTAAAGACGGGGGCTCTACCCGCGAGGAGAATAAACCTTCTGTAGAAGACGATCGTTCGAAAAGATCCAGGCACAATGGACATCTAGATCTAACAAGCAGCATAAAGTAATTTTGTTCGTTGTTATATATTTAAATCTAACTTCTTTCTATTTTCACGGGTTCCTCTTATAATAGACCATCGGCTGCGTAGGACTAAATTTACGCTATAATTTCCTTGACATTAACTTTTAAAGCGCTCAGTATAGGCGTGTTGCCTCCCATCGCCAAGTGAGCGTACAGCCCGAACGGAAATCTTAACTCCGGCATTTTTTCTCGTGTGTTTGGGTTCCAACACATTTATTCAACGTTGCTGGCTGTACTGGTCCCGAATAAAAAATATTATTTATTTCTGAAATCAAGTCAGAATCTGTCAGTTCTGCTGAGCAGTGTATAAAAACAGTCGGACGTCGCGATTTCAGTGGGTCTCCACAAATAACCGGTTAAAACAAACACGAAGTGCAAACGTACTGGTAGCAGCAAAACGACAGGATCAATAGAAGGAGTACACAGGACAGCGCTGTCCCGTGTACTCCTTCTGGGGACACCGTCTGTTTGCTGCTACCAATATTTTTCATTCACGCCGACTGGCCTGCATGTTCACCATGGTAAGGAACAAAATATTTGTAGTGTAATGATTTCGTTCATGAGAGAAAATTGTCATTCTTAAAACACAGGACCAGGTACCCGGAGAGATTGAGCCTGTCCTTTTGTTGTGACTACGGGACGTACGCGCGTGCTACGTTTCCCTGAATGAAAGACTTCTGAGGGAACACGCCAAAGAATTTACTCTGATTTTGGTCTCCTGCGCCATCCACTGCAGCGAGGGTTGGCTTACTCAATTAAAAGCGTGGAACTGCGTTTCCTTTGAGCGGATCTGCGGACAACGTGACAGCCTTAATGAAGACATCCTCGTCGCGGCACGAAAAGACGTTGCCTGACCTCCTGGCGCAAAAACAGGAAAGAAATACAGTCAACACGTAAGGAAGTGTAGTCTTTCTCAAGCCTAGCCCCGTAAAACATTCACAGCCTAGGGCGACCAACAAATGTCATGGAGGTAAGCGCTCTAGCAGTGTCTATAAATGTCTCTTTTTGTTATTATTGCGATATGCACTGCAGAAAGTGAATGAATAAATCAAACTGCATTTCCACACAAGAAGAGGTTTAGATGATAGTGACTTAGGCACTAGGTGGTCTTCCCTGGTCCAGCAGTAATTGGCTTTTACGGCCAGCGTCGCCAGCTCAACCAGCAGAATCTTGGCGTATTAGAATGGCGCTGCTCATTGAAGAATCTAAAAAACTAGGAGCTTTGCTACTCAAACGGTAGGTTCGAGTTCTGTGCTACGTTAACACGAAATCGTGGATGACTTCGGGCTTGCCCAGTGTCTGAGTAATCAAGTTTTTTAAGGGCGTAGTAAAATACAAAATTAACCTGCATTTTTATTACACTCGCGCTATGGGTTGAGCCGGATATGACTCTCCTGGTAACATAGAATGAAAATGGAAGAGGAGCACTTACATGGCGCATTAGAAAGAACAAAAACCGAGTGAAAGGGAGACTTAGCAGTGTGCTCTCCAGTTATGAATACCTTAAAAGGGAAACACAGTGTAGAGTGCTTACACGCTGCTTGTGATCCCCTTTCATGCTGATCCTAAGCGTTCGCTGATTTTGAAATAAAATATTATAAAGATGTCATCATTGAAAACATGTTGAATGCATACTGACGTAAAAGAAATGGCGAGCATCCCGTTCGCTAGCCAGCAAGTCCGTTCTGGAGTAGCGCCTGTAAACATGGAATCTTTGAGGCTGGATTATATAGGGCATTGTAGCTGAAGCGGATCTCTGAGAGGCACACTAGGAGCAATAGGTTTACAGCCTATCACAGAGCAGGTGCTTACCAAAGTTTGGAAGCCATGCGCGTACCAAGTAATGCTATGCATCGGTGGTTTCCGCGAGCACTTTGAAATAATTCTAAGGACATAGTTGTCGAAACAGATATAAAGTCTTTGTAGGCTGAGATTAGATATCTTAGGAAACATGCTATTTAGGTAGCTAAGTAACTAATACTCACTAATTCCCTCTCAATTGGTGGCGCCTGGTGGCGAATGCTAATGGCACGATTGCAGCGACGGACAGCATGGTGCCACACCACTTTTTGGACAAAGAAAAAGTCCCTCCCCAAAAACCTGGATTGTGAGGAAATGTGGTGCGTTTTTTCTCAGAGAGAAAAGCCATGTATTTCACAAGAATTTCTTTTCCTTCCCCGTGTTAAAAAGAACGGGGGCCGACATGTACGTCACTATGCTTTTCCGTGCACGAATCGAAGAAGCAAAGTGCTCGCCGTGATGCGAAGCCGCAGGCAGTTTGAATTGGGTGCCGCTGGCATTGCAGAGAGATATCAAAGGTGACCGTGTTCGCAGCGAACTTCCCCTGTGTTTTATGCGCTTACTTGTGTTCTAAATTCACCCTGCATCATACTGATTCGATATCGGGTAGGTCAGGGAGCAGGGAAAAAGTTAAGAAGGAGCGTAGGAAAAGGGCGACTACGCCACATTTGCCGAAATGCCTGTCTGCCCGAACTATGTTAAAATCTGGCGTGGTTATATCGGCGTCCAAAGCATCGTTATGCAGCCACGTTTCAATGACGCCAACGATGTGAGGGGAATGGGAGAACAGGCTTGGAAACTTCATTACGAGGCTTCTGGCGTTAATCTTCAAAATCCTGAAGTTACTAAGGTTAGCAGATGGACCACGACGAGGTCAAGAGAAGACTCTGGGTGGATGGTTATTTGTGGATTGCGGCCTTGTATTGTAAGTCAAGACCATTGAGTTGGTTGTGTCAAACGAGTCGTAGCGCACCTTATTGACAAAAATATGATCAAAACGCATAATGACTTTGGCGCCATTCAGGAGGATTGGCTTATTCAGGAGATTGAATAACGAGAACCATTTTTTCATAATGACCTGCGGATGTATGCCCAGAAAGCTGTAAGGTCAGGTTCGAGAATACAGTTAAGTTGAAATAAAGATATAAAAGCAGTCACAAGGTGACTGCAGCAGCATTCAGTACTGCTTCTACTTGAAAGAGTTCAGAAATTCTAGATTTATGGCACAAAAATATAGAAAGAATAATCAGGTGAAAGGGGATATCGCAAACTAAGTCCCTGAACATCATTAAGCCTGGCATGACATCACATGCGCAGCTTCCTTTGTTCAGTAATGGGTGCATTTCCACGAATTTCGCCGAGGCGACTCCCACGGGAACGTGAGAAATGTCTATTCCAGCTGGTACAGCGGCGGCAATGTTTGACCAGGCACCTCTTGGTCCGTATGTAAACGTAGAGCTGGCTTAGAGACAAGCACAGTGGCGCCCCTTTTCACAAACGCCTCAACCGAACTTGCTGCGGGCATGATACAGCGACCTTCTACACACGAAATGGCATGCAAGTCCCCAGAAATTGGCTATGCTGTGAAAATTTTCCTCTCTTTTTCACTGGCCATGTATTTAACAAGTGCCTCCAACAGCAAGGAGCCTTTAAATTTGTGCGGAAAAAAACTGAGTGAGTATCCGAAATACAGTACCCGTGCATTAAGATTTCTTTCACAATTAGTTCCACTTAACACTTCCAAACGTAAAACATTAGGTCTTTGTACGCACTTCCCCCCCAACAAAATGTCATGCGCGAATAAATTTGAAGCAGTATACCCACCGTACTGAACTATGTAGCTTTTGAACTTTCAAACAATTAGCTTAATAGGTGGGAGCGGTGGTACCAGGTAGCGAATTCTAAGATTCAATCGTTTGAGGGGAAAACCTGTATTTGAAATGTTTGAATGCGCATAACAAGGAGTAATGTTAAGAACGTTACGCCTATTACTGGAAGCAATTTCAGAGAAGGTGATATATTTGTTACTGGAGAGGCGACCGGAAAACTGAATAATACAGAGAAAAAAAAACATTTGACGTACCGCTCTTAAGCAAAGATGTTTAAGTCAAGACATGGCTGATGACGACGAGAACTGCTAGTCACACGGCGGTATTTAAATCTAATGGCTTTTCTTTGGACGGCCTCACTCTATCAATATCGTGCTACTTGTAAGGATTCCAGGTTAAACTAGCATAGTAACGTTTAGGGCGGATAATTGTTTTATATAATAGTAATTTAGTCTCCCGCGGAGAATTTGCCAGCGTACGACGCTAATAGCCTAGGTTTTGTAGAGCTTTGCCCGAAATGGATTCAACGTGTTGCAATCATGAGTTTTGACCAGGAGGGGTCAGTAGTGTATGTGATACCGTGGTATTTATATTCAAAAACGCCTTGAAGGAAATTATCATCGAGCCTGTAGCTGAAAACGTACGGCAAGTTCTATTAGGGAAGGACATAACAGTGGTCCTACGGAAGTTATTCATTTGCGATGTTTTTGCAACATTCGGAAAATCAGTCGAATTGTTCATTAACGTGAAGACGATCAAGGAGACATGAAATGTCATATAACACGCAGTTGTCAGCATACATTCGGATTTTAGATGAAATCTCGCGCAGTAAATTGTAAATATGTAGTAACAAAAGGAGAGGTCCAAAGACCAATCCTTGAGGGACGCCTGATGACACATCTACTACAAAAGAAATTACCAGGTTAAAGCTTACGAACTGGTAACGATGAAAAAAAAAACTTGCTTTTCAGTTCACACAACGAGGGCTCCTAAGAATTTCATTAAGTTTGTTAAGAAGTTTTGAATGAAGAACGGTGCCAAAAGCCTTGAAAAAAATCTTCGGGTATAGCGTCAATTTCAAATCCTTTATCCAGGTTATATGCTATATGACGCGTGAACTCGGCAATTTTAATTGTTGGGCTGAATTTGCGCCTGAATCTCTGCAGAATATTAGACAAAATGTTATTGATTCAAGAAATTTATAATGTGTTTGTACATTATGTGCTCCAGTAATATGCATCAATAAGTAGTTAGAGACATCGACCGCTAGTTAGAGAGATGTTGCGTATTGCCTGAGATGTAACTGATGTTGATCATCTTCTAAGATGAAGGGACTATGCCGGCAGCAATTGATTTTTTTGAAGATAAGGGTAATACAGCGTGAAGTCAACAAAGGCGTACCCAACAAGAATGACCTTGTCACTTCTGAGTTCTCCAATGTGGAGTTATGCCGTGCGGTTGTGTAGGAAGTCTGCGCTACGAGTGCTAGGTACGAGTGGCTACATTCATCTCAGCGAGATTTATCAAAATTTAGCCGTCTGATACGCCGTCAAACGCGTTACTAGCGCCGAGGCCGAGAAAAGTCCGTGTGGCTCGGATGGGGCCTGGGTCGAGTATGTCGCGTTGTATTCGCCGCATGATGTCTTGAGTGAAGAGTCCGGCTCTGAACCCGATCATAGTGAGCGGAAAGAGGCCTTCTT
This sequence comes from Amblyomma americanum, assembly GCF_052857255.1. Taxonomy (NCBI): domain Eukaryota; kingdom Metazoa; phylum Arthropoda; class Arachnida; order Ixodida; family Ixodidae; genus Amblyomma; species Amblyomma americanum. The sequence goes on along the minus strand of NC_135498.1, from coordinate 61,949,557 downwards.
TGTGTGTGTGTTTGAAGTCTCTTGAGGATGACGTGCTCCATAATCTTATCGAGACGAGTTGCAAGGAAGATGGGTTGGAGATTGCCCAGCTCTAGTTTTTTCCCGGTTTAGGTATGAAGTTCACTTTGCCATTGCTCCAGGTATCCGGAAAGCGACCATCATGCCAGTGTCTATGGAAAGGTTCCGGGGTACCTCGGCGAACTGGTCGTCGAGGTTGCGGAGCATCTTGTTTGTTATATGATTGTCACCAGCTGCTGCGGTGGTGTTGATGTGATTGAGGGCAGCCCGGACTTCGGATGTTGTGATGTCCATGTCCATGTCGGGGTTTGGAAGTCCCGTGTCGGCCGCGGGGATGGGGATTTCGGTCGAAATGTTAACCTACTTGTCTTCCAGGGTGTCGAGCAGTTACTCGTAGGTGTCCTGAAAGGCCTATACTACTCGGGTGAGGTTCTTGTGGGATGCGGCTTTTGTGTGCTTCGGATCAAGGATATGTTTAAGTAGAAACCATGAGCTTTTACAGGCTCGCTGTACGTTCAGGTTGTCGCATGTTTGATGCCGTTGTTAGCAGCTGAGCTTGGTGGCGTTAGTTTCGATTTCTTGCTCAAGGAGAGCGAGGCGAAGCTTGAGAGGGCGCTTGTGCTTGCGTCGGAGCCAGCGAGCATGAAGGCTACACTATGCTTCCCACATGCGGAGGAGTTTGGCGCCAGGGGTGGGGACATCCTCCGCCTGTGTGGCCGTGGAGGTGGCATTTTCGGTGTCCTGTAGCAATAATGGAAGGTGGGGAGGTTAACCATAAATGTACTCTTGCCGGCTACCATGTACTCCGGGAACGGCAAGAGGGCATTTAAAAGGAATAGACTACAGGAGTGAGAAGCATCGTAGCAGTCTGTCGCATAAGCATGAGGCTCTGAGCAGCCACGCAGTGCATTCAATACTGCAAATTAGGTGGCTGAATAAATAAAAGCTGGCGCTTGGTGTCGAATTTGATGCGTCGTTTCAGCTGAACAACTTCCACACGCCGGCAGGTTGATTCGTGGCTTGACGCTGCGGGCACTGTTGATTAAATATTTTCTACGCTACGCATTACATAATGTTTGAGCTTACCTTAGAGGAGCTGCGCATGAGCAGCATTTAAAATTCGCGGAAAAACTTACTGGAATAAAAACAGCAAGGCCCATTGGAAAAAATATCAAAAAGAAGACCACCAAGTAGCGGCACCTTGTCCTCTCAATGTCGCCTTCATTCTTGCCCATGCGCACTTTTTACGCACATGTGCTGGGAGAGATAAGTCGATCTCAATGCAGGTTAGAAAATTGTGCGATAACTTGACGCAGCCTCGGGTCGGATTGTACTTTGAAATTCAGTTCTAGGTCCTCCTCTTCTTACGAAAACCTGATTTTTCTTTGTTCGCACTGGACCGAGAAAGCACGAACTTAAGCTAGGGTTATGACACCTTCTCTATATATCAGTTAAAACACGCAACATTTGTGCCCGAGATTGTTCAATAGGGCTGCCAGGAAGAGGTTTTGTTTCAGATCAAAATTCATCAGCTTTACCTGAGCACCAGCGTTTGACCAATCTTTGAGAAAAAAAAAATTACGTCTCCCAACGCAAAAGTTGTTGTCAGTCCCCCATTCAGATACGCAGCATAAGAGGCAGCCAGGAGACGAAGTAAAGGAGCCGAAATAGTCGTTCTGCCACTAGGGGACTCTCACTTTGCCACTCGTATGCTCTGGAAAAAGTAGTTGGAGTGAAATTTCCTCTCATCAGGTGACGAAAAAGTTATTTTTTTTCACTCTAGACCCTTTGGAGGACGCAAAGGCGATGCGGGTTGCAACAACGATCGTTTTCGCTTGCAAATCACAATTGCTTGGGGCTCGGATTCGGGCCTCGGCAATTGAGGTAAGCATTTGTACTGCTTTTTTTTTACGATACATCCCTATCTATGACATCGAGGGTACTGTCGCTAGCGAAACGACCACACGCGAATCTTTGTAGCCATCATTTCACTCATTCGTATCTCTCATGAAATTACAGATATATACATAAGAAAAAATAGCAATAAAAGATGCAGTAATTTTGCGTGCGCAGAAAGGTACCTGCATACAGTATTCTGACAGATGCTCAGTTTTTCTGGAGGCCAGTTCTAGTCTGACATCTATAGTCAAGAAATAAACAAAAATATTCAGTTTTACAGGAATCTTGAAGAAACTTTTCAGAGTTGGGAGGTAATTGTGAAACACAGCTATTTTCACAAAAGGGTATAGAATGCATGTAATGACACCTTTAAAAGACCATTTGCTTGCGACAGCCATGAATTTGTCCAGAGAAACTGTCGTCCAACGGTTCCCGTACTCGTTACGCCCCATGTACACCGACCGACAATGCACTTCTGGCGCTCAACAATGCCATGAAACACCTTCAGTTCACTCAATCATCCGCCATGCGTAGCACCTCACTCCGGATTAGACTAATCACAGGGTGTCACACCGCCTCTTTGACCTAAATAGCCTTACCTCTAGTGACCAAACATTTACCAAGCTCCATCGCACTGTATCCATGTTAGAAGAGCGCGGACATAGCATTCATGACGTATGAAGCCAGGACCACACGGATATCGACACAGGGTATCACATACCCAACAATGATGCGCACAAAAGCATTTTTAGGCAGGAAGTGTTTATTAGCACAACGTTTTAATAAAATGTAACATTTCACTATAGCAATTATTATGTCCTCAGATAACTCGGCGGCAGTCTTGCAAATTTTTTCTATTAACGCTGTTGCTATCGCCAAAATCGTTCCCATTTGTGTTCTATAGCAGTCTTAACTGTTCCATGTAATCGATAGAAACATTTTAACGGAGACTTTGCTGCATATTAGACGAATTTACCATTACCTTCGATATTTACATAGCAGTATCTTGCAACTTTTCGAATTTGAAAAGTTTTGCCGAGAACATTGCACATAGTCCGCTCATGAACCAGTCAGTGAGCGCCTCATTACCTTCGCACCTCCGCTGCGCCTAGTTTCGAGGACATTGCGTATCTGTATCCCGGAGTTCCGTGCGATTACAAGAATATTGCCATCTTACATTTTCAAATAAGCGGCGTCAGGAACGTCAGTCGTCGCCGTCTTCGTGACGCCACCCCTCAAGATTTTCTCGTTGAGTCCTTCACGATCTCTCGGGCGGATCAGGTTTTCATTACCAAGCGTTCTGCATTATAATGCTCCTTTGTGCTTATCCCACAACCATGTCCGCAGGTTTTCCTCTGCCTCGATAAAGTTCATTCATTCATTCCCAATCTTTCCTTTGATGTCAGTACGCCTTTTTCTCACTTGAGGCGTTGTTGCTACAAGAAGGATCGCAATCTTTGCTTTTGAAGTTGTTCTAGTTCTTGATGAAGATGGTACTAGCGCGGGTCCAGATGGCATACGCTTAATCAAGTATGGCCTCTTGAGCAAAAAATTACACTTTCCTCAATCCTTTAACGTACCAAAAGAGGGGAGATGGTGGGCAGGAGACTCAAAGTAAAAATTAGGCAAGCCAAGCTTTTCCTGGTATAAATTTAGCAATAGCCATGCACGCAGTACTGCAGCGGTGCGCCGACTGAATGCCAGTCCTATCAGAAGTGGCTAAGGGGCTAGAGCGTGGACACGCATCTGCACTCCGTCCGCAGAAGCCCAAACGGGCAGTCACCTGTAAAGCGTTCAAACAGGTCTTTGAGATGCCCAACTAAAACGTAGGCTCTGGAAGGCCAACCGGACATTCGTTAAGTTGGGGCAACCTATAAACAATGAAAGATATTAAGCCCCTACCTGCACCACTAACGTACAACAGGCTTAATGCAATTGAAGATAAATTAAAAGGCCCGAAGGCAATGATATAATTTTACAACCCGAAAGGGGGGGGGGGGGGGGAATTGGATGTGGTTTAGCTCTGGTTAACTCAAGTTGAATTGCGAAACCTTCGTTTCGTCTCATTCTGACGCTCTCCTAAACTTAAAGCGGTCTCTTCCGCAGTTGGAGTCATTCCGGGACGTGGCACGACTTCTAGCCGCATCTTTGTTACAACGTTTCTCGAGTCGTACGGAGCGTTCTTGTAACGCCTCTTGAGCGCGTTGTCTCTTCCTCGCTTCGTTCTGTCGTTCCAGATCACGTGTCTCCAAAGTCGCGTCCGCATTGAGAGCATGCATGATACTTGTAGATGCACCCAGATCAAGAGATGTTGAACGCATTCGCCTGGCTACATAATATGCACGCCATTCAGCTAAACGTTGTTCCGCTCTTCATTCGTTTCTTCCGCACGCCGCCGCTTCTTAGCTGCAGCACATCGTTGCAGCTCCACCTTATACACATCATCCGACATACCGTGGAGGATTCGCTGGGACGACTGCGACGAGCCGAGTTGGGGGGCCGCTTTTCCACAGCTGGCATGACGTCACGTAGAGCGAGCGCCTCCCCCACGGCAGCGGCGCGTGGAGGATTCGCTGGGACGATCACGACGAGCCGAGTTGGGGGGGGGGGGGGGGGGGGGGCGCTTTTCCACAGCTGGCATGACGTTACGTACAGCAAGCGCCCCTCGCGGCAGCGGCGCGCAGCTGCAGCATAGAGGATTGTGGCGAATTCAGTATGTGGCGAATTCGCGACAACAGAGTTTGGTCAACTTTTTGGAACTATTGCCAGTTGTGAAAAAAACTAAAATTGTTTCATTCGACAGTCGTACAAACAGTTCGTGCTTAGACAGATGTGCGGATTGCATGTGTAATATAACGCCCATAAACGCCGCTGCCGCAACAACAAGGCGCTCAGACTGGCGTTCACAGCACTTTACTGCGAGGCTGTGAAATGCGCAAAAAGAAAAGCAGAGGAAAATAAATATATGCGGCATGTGCTGGGTGCACAATGTAGCAGAAGAATGCTGAGCCGAACTATTCATTATTGACGCTCAACTGCGGCCCTACAGTACCCGATAGTACATACATGAATGGGAATCTTTTCGCCCATGACACTGAAGGGGCTTCCTTCCACGTACTTGGAAGTGGATGTTCTCAGGACTACCTGTTCTTGTGTATTATTCTGACGGTATTTTGGTTGCCTTCTTGCAAAAACGACGGGTTATTCCATATTGAAATTCCCTGATTAGTAAAGAGGGTCGTAACGTAAACAGCCCGTCAATTTTTTTTTTAAATCTGAGGACTCGAATATGAGAATATCTTCAATTGGATAATCATGTAGACTTATACTAACCCGACCCACACTGGATAATATAAGGCCTCAATGCGAGGAAAAAAAAGTAACAGAGCGATATGCTGGTAGTATGGTGTGCGTTACACCGAAAAGGTCTTTTCCGTGCCAGAGGGCGTGCTTTGGCCAGCGAATTGAGGCGTCCCGTTACAATCTTGTTGCTCAATTTTTCCCATCGTGCGCCTGTGGTTATGTTAATCAATATATGTCGAAGCACGTATCCCTTAGCTTAATGCACCCATATCTGCTTTAAGCATACATTGTGCGTGTATAGAAGTGCAGCAAATGTGAAGACGAATTAGTGCTACTGCACTTTATCTTGCAGATACAATGCGGCACAAATGTTCAACTTTGAGAATTCTCCAAAAAACATAATTTAATAAAGTGCTTTAACACAGGGAGCTTCAGGTGTTCCATTTCGAAAAAGGCCATCTTCATGGGCCCAGTGAATGAAATGCCGCGCACATGCGCTGCCTGGTCCTCCTCCTCCAGCCTCGAAAGGGAGACAGCCGCAGGCCACGTCATACACGTGCCTGCCATAAACTCGCACCAACGGACGCTTTTTTTTACGTGACGCGTTTCAGACGCCGGCGACGACACCACGACTTCGAGAATTGATGTACTAGTAGCTTTCTGTGTAAATTCGACATATTGAAGAAATTTTCCCATTGCGCACTTTATGACGCGTTCGAGGAATCACCGGCAAAACCATAGAAAATATGTAGAATGAGAGATAAAAACCACAATTTCCTAGAAATATAGGGATCTATGATCTCCGCAGTTGAAACAGGCGATTGCATCTGCTGCTCACCTGTGTCGGGAGAAGTTTTGAATATCATACAGGCATAGTCATGGATGGTTGATTATACTATACGGCAGAAAACATTCAACGGTAATCTCTCTGAGTGAGAGGGCAAGTTTAAGTGAGAGAAAGACGAGTAGATATGAATCGAGTAAGTTCTAAACTAAAATGACTTGACTAAACTAAATTCTTGACTGTGTTAACGTTTTTTGCTCACTTAAATTAAAAAAGTTAGCTTATCTTTGACTATATCTTGATGTTTTTCACGAAACCTAGGAGACTATGGGTTATTAAGACTAAAGAAAAGAGGCTGTAGATGCTCATGTCTTGTGGCAAAGCTTCCCTTATTCCGAAGCACTGCGTAATAAGTATATGCATGGAATAAATTCTATCCCGCTCGCCTCCGCTCCATATCATGAGTTGACTTCGACCTATTTAGCAGTGGAGAATGTGAAGCAACGATACGAGAAGTGCCACAACTACGCAGGAAGCCGACAAGATATGCGCTTGTTGGAGGATGTGCTACGCTTTCGTGAACGACAAGGGAAAGGTAAGCTGACAACGGTGAAAACGGTGCGCCAGTCGGTAAGCGTTCTATTATCGTAAGGACCTTTACGTTTTCATTATTCCAGGCTCCAGGAGATTTCAAACAACGCGTTTTCCTTTGCTTCGAGAATATTGCCAGAGTGTGGGAGAAAGTGCTGCAGGCAAGCGATTTCTTATTCTTTTTATCAGTGCAGTCCTTCATATATTATGTATCCTTCCTCATATATTATGAGCCAAGATTCAAGCGTACGCAAGTGTCCAATTTATGAATGCAATGAAAACCACGTGGCTGCTCGCAGATTAAGGAAGGTTTTTTTGTTGTTGTCTGCTGTCTAAACTAAAGGGTAGTAGTGTTTAATTGTTGCGCTTGAGAACTATTTAGTCGAAGTCTAAACTTCTAATCAAAAAGTTCGACAACGTACCAGAAGACGTTATATTCCGAAGTTTTGCACTGAGCCCTCAAAAAAAAGAGAAAGAATTGGGGCGCTGCGATAGGTAACGTCGTCTCCAGCTTTTACCACAGGTGCCCAAAAAGTCAATGAATCTTATAGCACGAAGGAAGGACATGCAAAAGCAAATAACATCATGACAACCGTCACTAATTAGAAAAGTAAAGAAACCTGGTAGTCTCTGTCCATCCGTGAAGTGCACTTTCTCTCTTGCGCATAGAACAAGAGATGGGAAATCCCGGCGAGAAGATTTCTCGATGGCAGCATCCTCTTTGGTTACGTTGACCTGAGCTTATCCTTACACGCGTTAAAAAGTTATGGGAGTACTTAAGCTCCGCCTTAAGCGTATGACGCGACAGCGTTAACGCTTATTTGCTGCTTTAGTTCTTCCTTAGTGCCTCTTGAAAGTACATGCACTAATCACAACAAATCGGTAAGGATTTTAGACTCTCTGATACCCCAGAGGACACACAAGTTCTCCCTTAAACGCACTAAAAAAGACCTCTCTTAGTGGCCCAGGGTTAACCTGTCTGACACGGAGTCCAACGATCCTGGGCTCGATTCCCAACTGAACCCCAATTTTCTTTTTTAGCGGAAAGAGTGTTTCCGTTACCCTACAATCTCCTAGCCGCAATTTGAATCCACTTTTAAATAACTTCCACCTTATAGCTCAACGTGTGATGTTACATCGGCAAATCCTCAGCCAGTGTGACAACGCACACGGCTTTTCCTACGAACGACCGTTCTAACGCTCTGGCGTTAATACAGCATCCGTCAATATTGGCGGCGCGTGCACATTCCTTTCAATGAGGAGCCCCACCAGATCGTTGTACAACCTACTGCGCACTGGCGCTAAGGGGCATTAGCATTCGCAGCTCAGCAGTGACAGTCATCTTCTCTCTTGATGAAAACACGTCATAGAAATGTTTTTGGGGAAAGTCAAGGCAAGCTTTCAAGGCTCTTACTTAGCACCGAGGGAGCGCGTTATCTGGCTTTAATAAATCCGGCAGAGAATTACGCGCGAGAGTGAGAAGCATGTAAAGTTGCCGTTCATTTCTCAACGTAAGCGCACACATTGAGCTCAGAAAGCATCCATATGCCTTATGTCTTCACTTGTTCACTGTGGCCGGCACATTCCTTTTCAGCTTTAGAATCAAGTGGCAGTGACGGCAATGCAGGCACAAACGCACAAACTTCCGCACTCGGCGGCTGCCATTTCTGACTTCCCGTCGTTCTCGGCCCGACATTATTTCGAGATAACTTTAAACTTCTGAGAAAATGCTGTTTCAGTTCAGTCTTCACACATAGGCCTAATATTACAAGAGCTATGCTTGCGATCGGGAATCATGCAGCACGATCATGCTGCTTCCAGCGCGCATAGCATCAATAACGCGTTTCAATACATTTTGTATGTACTATATTTTTTTCCACGGTCATCCCCACCTCCTACAGTTCAATGCCCTGCGAATAGCACCTTATTGCCTTCAAAACAAATACGTAACTAACCCAACTTGCGCGGCAAAGGAGGAAAGTAAAGGAAGGCCACTGCTGTTTTTTTTTATTTATCATTTACTTATTAATATACCCACAGTACCATGTGGAATTACAGTGGTGGGGGGCAAGACAAAACTCACAGAATCGATAAAAGCAGGAAATGCATATAAAATCAAATGGGCAAGCAATTAAATATGCAATCAAATAAGCATAGAAGCAACATTTTTACGACCATTGAAGAAACAAGGGTTTAATTCCAATGCACATTCATCAAAGAAGAAAAAATTCATCAGTGGAGTAATGGCAGCAATATCATGTAGGAGTTTACTCTATACGCGAAATGTTTTGGGGGAAGAAGGACATCTTGAAGAAGTTTGTTTTACACCTGATCTCTTCAAATTCTTTTTTATAGGCAAGATCAAGGCACGGTGAGACGTAGTGGAGATGACGCAGATAGTGCTCCCGATTAATGCCAGTTTTATTGTGTAATACAGTGTGGAGAAATTTAGTCTAAGAGATTTCCTTCGCTGCTGGAGTGATTCCCATCAATCTTTTGCAGCAAAAACACTGATATTTCTGGAATAGTTGGCATCAACAAATCGCACAGCCAAATTCTGGATCCTTTCATTTGTGTGAATGTCCACCTGCAGCCAAGGGTCCCAGACACAACAAACATATTCAAATATTGGTCTAATATTATTAGCTAGTCTAGTGCTACTTGTCTAATGCTAGTAATGCTAGTAACATAAGCATAAAATATTAAAAAAACATATTTATGAAGATTCACAACAAAACAAATCTGCAAAGAAGCTTACATCAAGGGACTGAAATATTTATACCATCGTACATTTGGGGATAAAATGTTAGTGCGTCACAAAAGAAGGACACAAAGCTCGGATGCACTCTATGAATGGTGCGGTATGAGAATATTCGGAGAACTAGCATTTTTTGAGTCAAAAATACCTGTCATAGACTGAGAAAATACTTGCAGCTTCCATGTTATTTTGTCACGCAAGAGATCATGCTGCAAAGTTGGAGCATTGTAATGCAAAATGAATCATTTCAAATTTGTCCGGAAGATTTATGCCTTCCAAAATTGTGAAAAAATACGATCACTGCTAGTTCTAATAATTCCTTATGATCTAAACACTAAGGCTGACGTTGTGGTTACCATAGTAGATTTAGATTATGCCGTAATTAAGTGCCCTTTCCCGACTTTGTGTTCTGCACTCCAGCACGTCTTCCCGGTTTCCATACTTTTTGCTGACCATGACTGCAGGCCCGGTGACGAATGTACTCATGGAGGGAAGGATATCCCGACACTCTTAGAAATGAGTGTTCTCCTCCTCTGATGAATCATACCTTTCGTGGTACTTTTCCTCCTACCCAGGATGATGCAAAGAAGTACAATGTCAGTATGCAGGACACCCTGGAGAGGTTTCGTGTAAGTCAGGCTTTCGATTTTTAATAGAATCATTGTTTTGTTACACCGCTATCAAACTTTTCCTAGCGTTCCACCCTGGAAATTGTTTGTGTTCACATGCGCGCACATATGCGCAAAAGTTACCAATTGCGCTGCTTGTTCTATGCGCGGCTTCTGCCGGGCAGGCGCACAGAAGCTGAATAACTGATTGGATAACACACTCCACGTGACCGGCTGTGCCAGGAAGGTGCACCATTTGATTGGGAGCCAAAGTTTCCAAATAGCAGCCATTAGTTTATCACCGACCACGTGCACCTGTTTCTCTTTAAACTCGGGCCCTCGTAACCGCGCACCCTGCTTCAGCTTCCACTAGAGGCGAACCGGGACACGCGCATTCACCGACCGACAACGCCTCCCGCCGGTACGCGTTGGCTGCCGGTTTCAAGGCCGAATTCTTAACGAGAAAGAATTACTAGTCCCATAAGGAGAAACGCCGGAGTATGTTTGTCTGTGTGCTCACAGATGGTAGAGAAAATCCCAGTGAGTTCAAGGAAAATAACGTGAGGTCTTCAAGCGGCCGTATGCCGCACACATCAAGCCGAGCACCGGCACTAGAGATACTTGTCGTTGAGTCTATATATACTCGCCGCGGGCTGACCTTCATGTGGCGCCAGTTTTTTCTACAACATTCATTCCAAGATAGATAGATAAAGAGGAGGAGGAAAAGACAGGGATGTTAACCGGACATTCATTCCAAAATTTTCACGCAACTGTCTTCCGTATAGCGTTCCTTGTAGTGTTTCGCTATATAGCTTACATATGCAAATGAGTTTGCAGGCCCCCTTGCGACAGAGTCGAACCGACAAAATTCGTTTGTATGCCTTCCAAGACTATTTACCCACTTTTTTAAGGTGAGCTTTACGTGACGTGAAACAGTTACTGCGTCATTCCCTTTCCTCACAAACAAGTTTTCATATTAAAAGTGCGATGCACACGTTCGTCATACAGCTATCAAGGTGGTGTCATACGCGCGTGTGAGTGTGGTTAGGTGTCAACGCACCCAGGAACAGTAATGCTTTCTCATTCCCACAGTTAAGTGTTTCTGCGGCATTTTCTTTTTTGTAGCGATAGCTACATTACGGTAGTAATTCTAGCCTTCAGCGCGGCGCCGCGCCACCATGTGGCTGCACCACCACGCTGTCACGTGGTTGGTCACGTGGTGCGGATCAGCTGCCGGCGGCGCGGCGCCGTGGCTGATCACGGGGTTCGTCACGTGGTTGGTCACGTGACCAAATTTCACTCAGCCAGCTGTAGCTATCGCGTCGCTCCAGGTTTATCCACAGCTAAATCACCGCCATTTTTTTTTTGTTTTCTCGGTCGAAACGTTTTATTGGAAGAGAAGGCGGGCGTGTGACGGGACATAGGGAACGCTTTACGGCCGGCGCTGGCGAGAAGCACGCATTTCTCGACTGCGGGACCGATTTGTGGCGACTCTCCGTTTACTCTTACTGAATTGTGCAGAAACGATAGTTTGTTGTACCTGACCCGCAGTCCCATTGCTCTAATGCATATAGTAGCATCACCCGCGTTAGTAATAAGCGAGCGTTCGTAATCACTGCGGCCGTTATATTGTCACGAAGTGGTGACTGCAATAAATAAATTTAATAAAACCACTACTACTACTAATCCGAGGAGCAGAACGACAGCTAAGATGGCGTCGAAACAAAACTTTATTGGGGCTGACTTGCGCCCACAATAGACTGAATCACCCGGCGGTGGCGAAGCGACAAGCGTGCTCGTCGGTCGTCGAACAGAATGCCCGCCGCTGTCGGCCGTCCGCAATTTAAAGCTGATAGCGAACTTTCGAGATGAAGCGTGCAAAGCTACTAGAACATTCTGAAACAACGTAGAATCAGCTCTGCTCGGCTGCGATCAATCGAGATAAATCTGGTCGTGTCGTGCGTCGGAAACAAATCGATAAATTGGTGTGGCGGCAGAAATGAAGAATGAACAGACACTACAAAGATTCGCGGCAATATAGTGTTCTCGACTGTAGTTTGTATACAGCACGAGAAGCTCTGCAAACCTTTGTATCTTGATGGCCGCCTTAAATGCCAGAATATACTGCTGTAATGCCGACACCTTTAATTTAATCACATCCGTGTGATGCGGCAAAAAAAATTCCATGTACAAGTCCAAGGTGTTTTCATTTGTTCTGAAATAGCGTTTACGGATTGCGATATTTTTCTGAGCCGAGTTCTTCGATGCAACGACGCGAATCTGAGTTAGCTTCATCTGCGTATATCTCAGTATGTAGGAGATTTCCATGTTTTCAAATCGTTTTCATATCAGATTTTTCGAGGACTAAACCTCAACTTATGACGTCAGCACTAAGAAGAACTCCTTCCTCTCTCCCTTATCGTGGACGGCAGTGTCGCGTGACGTCGGCAATTCCCGCGAAGAAAGTTTTTCGCATCTCGCAGCTTGCTTGTAGAAAGCGGCCGATTAGGGTGGAATTGAAATTTCTTTGTATTATTCTTTCCAAGCTCAAAAAATGCTATCGGCGATTAGGGCTCTGCTTTTATTGATACAGCCCAAATCCAATTTGCAATGACTGCCCATTTCCTAGCAGTGTTAGCCTATTCTCTGGATTTTGACCCTGACTTAGTTGTGTGAAGAAATTGCTGCACGGTAGTTACTGGTTATAAGAGCGCATACTTACTATTAGGCAGGAGATACAATTTGGTGGCAACACTAGCATTGCCAAGGGCTGTAACGTTAGCCAATATAGGGCAGCGTCGCAAGAAGCTAATACTTGGTTCAGCATTCCTACTCTCCTAAACGTGCATCTACATTCTAGCCTTTTACTGCATCCGCGCATTTATACTTACCTACTCATCCTACCGTTACTAGCAATTGCCGCTGTTGTCCCCTAACCTTGTTTTTTTTTCGTGTTTTCTGGCGCATCTGTGTTCTCTTAGTGCCTGTGTTTCATAGTGCTCGCGTTTTCAATGTATACGCGTCCTCCGTATTGTCTCTTTATCTCACTTCTTCATCCCATTTCTCCGTGTTCCGGTTTCAACCGAAGTATTCCTCCTGGCTGGCGGATTCTAAATGTGCCCCCGGGCTTATCTTGAATTACAACTCAGTGTCTATACAGAATGCAAAGTATCAGTCGCGCTTCTCGTGTCCTACCAACAATTGCACTGAATGGCGATGTATTCCGCGCCGAAGAGCACTCGACGCTTCAGCGGGCTCATGTAGTACTTTGCTGAACGTCGAATGAAATTGTTTTGTTTTTCTTTATCAGTACCACCAGCGCCGCGCATTCTTTCTTTTAAGAGAGAGAACTACACATACGTCATGTAAGATCAAGCAGAGAAATTACGTAAAATCGCTTCGGACACTCCTGTTCTCGAGGAACTATGCAGCAGTCGGGGTTCTCGACATTCCTGTTCTCGAGGAGCTATGCAGCAGTCGGGGTTCTCGAGGATCTATACTGCGTTTCATACATAGCAGGCAACGCTACGAAGCTACGGAAGTAATGCGCCCGCAAAACGATATTAGTCCGCCACGCATCATTTGTTCTACTCGAAGCCTCAGTGAGTGTTTGGAACAAAACAAGGAGGCGTATAAAATAGGCTGGCAGCACTGAAAATCATTGTCAGAGCTGTGAGGCGGCCAATGTTCTGGCCCTCTGGTTATAATTTTCACTGATTATGTCGACTTCTTTGGCGAGGACGGGGTAAGAGCGATTCGCCCTACCAGCAACGTGTCATACCGCAACGTGTAATTCATAATTCGCAGTCTAGGTCACTTGCAGGACGAAAATTTAGAGAACGGTAAAACGAAGTGCAGGAGCTTGCCAGTCACGGTGCTCGAGATTAGCCACAACGAAATATGCGTGTGTCAGCTTTGGCTGTATGGAGAACTACTTCTCTCTAAGAACAGGCACGATAGATTTAGCAGCGGTGATTGATATGTATGAAACGCAGTATTGATCAAGGCACCTAGCATCATCATCATCATCATCATCATCATCATCATCATCATCATCAGTCTGACTACGCCCGCTACAGGGCAAGGGCCTCTCCCAACTCTCTTCAGGTATCTCTTTCTTTTGCCAGGTGCGCCCACTGTATGCCAGCAAACTTCTTAATCTCATCCGCCCACATAACTTTCTGCCGCCTCCTGCTATCTTCCCTTCGCATTGAATGCCCTGCCCAAGCCCATTTCTTCCTCTTGGTCTCGACTAGGATGTCATTTACCTGCGTTTGATCCCTCACCCACTCCGGTCTCTTGACGTTACACCTATCATTTTTCTTTCCATAGCTTGCTGCGTTGTCCTTAACTTAAGGTGAACCGGACTCCACGCGTCTGCCCCATAGGCACAGCTGTTGTATACCTTTTTTAGGTATATTGGTAAACTGCCATTCATAATCTCAGAGCACCTGCCATATGCGCTCCACCCCAATCTTATTACCCTTAGCGAAAACTAATACGTTTGGTATATACGTCGAGATATTAATAATGTATTTTAGCATAATTTGTATTCATGAATGCACTAAACATATGTCGGAAATATGTTCCTGAAATTTTATGCTGGGTACTCGAAATATATTCCTAAAATTTGGCAAAAATACGTCACTCAAAGCATGCTTCGAGCATGTTTCAAATACGTCAAAAAATATGAATGTGGTTTTAGCATCATGTCAATATATTAAAAATGTACTTTTGTAATTATGAAATTATTTTGTCTGAAGTATATATCACTAAAAGCATGTTTCGAGCACGTTTCAAACACTGGAAAAAATATGTATGCGGTTTTAGTATCTTGTCAATGTATTAAAAGTGTACCTTCATAAATTCTGAAATTAATTCCTCTCAAGTTTACGCCACTTAAAGCATGTTTCAAGCACGTTTCAAACATGTGAAAAATTATTAATGCGGTTTCAGCATCTTGTCAATGGATTAAAAGTGTACTTTCGTGAATATGAAATAAATTCGTCTGATGTATACGTCACTCAAAACTGTTTCGAGCACGTTTCAAACACGTTAAAAAATACGTATGGGCTCTTAGCATGCTGTCAATGCATTAAAGTTGTACTTTCGTAAATATAAAGTTAATTCGTCTGAAATATACGTCACTTAAAGCATGTTTCGATCATGTTTCGCACACGTGAAAAAATATGAATGCGGTTTTAGCATCTTGTCGATGTATTAAAAGTGTGTTTTCGTAAATATCAAATTAATTCTTCTGAGGTATATACAACTTAAAGCATGTTTCGAGCAGGTTTCAATCACGTGAAAAAATATGTATGCGGTTTTCTAATGTTGTCAATGTATTACAAGTGTACTTTTGTAAATATGAGATTAATTCGTCTCAAGTACGCTCCAATTATAACAAACGGGTGGTCCTTTAAATCATATTTGAAGCGCACTTTTAGCTGCCGTAGAACAATCTAATATTCGAAATCGCGTTTCGGGCAATGACCTTTGCATGTTGGCAATGTATTGATAGTGTACTTTCACAAATACGAGATTAATTTGTCCAAAGTATACTTCAATTCTAATGAATTTGAGCTGTCCGCGTAAACGTATTTTCACCACATTTCAAGCAGCCGTTGAACATTTAGTGCTCGAAGTCGCGTTTCGGAAAATGACATCTTAGCAATGCATTTAAAGTGTGCTTTCGTAACTAGGATATTAATTCGTGCATAGTATACTTCAATTCTTACAATTGGGTAGTCCGCGTCAGCATATTTGCAGCACACTTCAAGCTGCCGTGGAACAACCTAGTGCTAAAAATCAGGTTTCCGGAACAGTGAAAACGCTCCCTTTTCTGTCGTCTATTCGTTTATGCTAGCTTCTAGCAAAAAGGCAATCATTACTTATTTAAATTACCAAATTACGTGTGGACAGCGTGATAGCATTATACCGGCAATGACGCCATGCGCGCCTCCGGGCCCGAACATGCCAGCGAAAAAGAACCCGACTGGCAAAGCCGACCGGCTCCCATTTATTTGTTGTATTTGTTGGTTGACAGTTCGGCTCCTGACCGATGCCTGACGCAAATTACGACTAACAATTCTGTTCTAGATGGACCGCAGATTCGAACGCGGCCACTCCGACGTTTGTGCGACAATTTGGGGGCCCACGGTCTTTGCGCAAAAAGCGCCTCACCAGTCAAGATAACGGGTCTCTTCTCGTGGGGTATATATAAGCCAAGCCAAGCATCACACTTGTCGGAGCAGTACATGTTTGCTGATGTCAGTTTTCGTCGGCATTACTTTGAGTGGCGACATCATTTTCGTTCAGGCCCCGTCACGTAACCTTCCATTGTCATACACTTCTTGATGACAACGCGTTTTCACTGGGATTGTCTGTCTCCTGATGCTTATAGCCAGTTCAGTCATTGCTTCTGATGTGGACAACATTGATCAGTATTATCCGGTGAATCCGACTAGTACACCTTCTTTAAGGTGAGCCGAAGTTAATATCTTTAATTTATTCATTGTATATTTTTGTTTTTTTAATGCAATGTAATGCATTTAATGTATATTTTTAGTATCTTTCTCATGTGTTTAATGTATATTTTAGTATATCTTAATGTATAATAAATATACTAAGCGGACAGAAAATTTGTTTTTCATGAATTTCTAAGAATGTTCAAAATATTTCTTCTAGCATATTTAGAAAGCATTCGTATTGCAATTTAAGCACAGGGACAAAAATGCAAAATAAATATGAAATTAATGAATGTGTTGTAAATGCATTTTTAGCACAGCCTTTTTTTCGCTAAGGGTAATTTAGTTATTTCCCTCTCATGATCCGGATCAGCGGTCACTACGTGCTCTAAGTACACGTATTCGCTTACCACTTCCAGCACCTCGCTAGCAAATGTGAACTGCTGTTCCCTTGCTAGGCTGTTGAACATCTAACATTTAGCGGCCCATGCATCTAGCAAGCAATACTTGTTTCACCTAATGCTTAACGGACTATGTTTCTACGTTACAGGGCTGCATTTTACCTAACCTACCAATGGACGTTCGTTATATGATCAGAACCGTGTCGTATTTTAGAGATTTAACGACTGGCTGATTGTTACCTTTTACAAGTCTGGACGCAATGAAGATTGTTAGAGCAAAATCGAAATATGGCTTGGAAGGCTGCTGGTCACGGGATTTTGTAAATGTGTTCGTATAAAAAAAGGTGCAATAAAAGAAAGCAGACAACGGGTGTGCATGCGTTCGGTGCCAGAATTAGGATAAAAACAATAAACATATCACTTTTCGACTTGTATGTAGCATGCTTCTGGATCTCGCGCTACACTTGCGTTCAAGTATTTCAACCCAACATTTCCAGAAGAGAAGTACTAGTAGTTTCAAGTAGGCTTCAGTGAACATTAGAAAATGCGATTTATTTTGCTGATTATCTGCGACTCACTCAATGTGCAATCTCAAAAGATGATAACGTCCTATAGAATTGCTCTACCCTTCTGCAAGCGAAGCATTTTTAATTCGACAGTGGCCCTTTCTCTCCATGGTAATATGTTAGCAGTTTAATTACAGATACTGCATTCCTCACCTTTACAAAAGCTGACCTGGTAACGATATTATATCACACCTATGTAAGAGGTGGATACAGCGCGAGCTGGAGCTGCGATGTTTTCCATTTGGTCTACAAACTTTGTAATCGCTAATTACATACACTTGCGCTTTGCAATTTCCGTTGCGGCCAATTTTCTACTTTCTTTCACAGGTATTTCTCATTCTTGAAAAAGATAACTATAATCGCCTGTTGTAATCCTTTTCACTAAATTCATCCTCGTGTACACTAATAACAGTAGTCTTTCTTCACCACTGATTAAAGATAGGAATAACGGGGTGAAATCGTTTACAGGTTCAGTCTGCACAGAAATCATAAATTCAGCTAAAGCTATTCAGGATAGAATAGATAAGGAGTCAGTAAAAACCATCTGCACGCGAAGTCACCCACGTTGTCGTGAAATTAGGGCAGCATGCGCAAAGAATTTCGCGAATTGAAATACGCTGGAGGAAACATATATGAAGCTTTTAGAAGAACAGCTACACAAGGGCCACATTTTGTCGTATACTTCAACCATGCGTACGAGGCTGCCCGATCCACCCAAAATGATAGACTTCAAGTCTGTATTTCTATATCAAGAGTCGGCGCAGCGTGTGAGCTACTCAGGTTGGCATTGGAGCTCACACTCTCTGGTTGCAACACTGGCCAGTTTCTAAACCGTCGCCTCAGGGCAATGGATACTGCACTGCGCCTTCTTCTTTCCCACAATATGCCGCGTCGTGGAGAAACATTGTTCTGCTGCCTTTGGCTCGGTGTTACATTTGCACAAGAATACACGTTCCGGATTGGGATGGCCGACAGCCCTGCTTTTCAAAGATGTGGCTGCGAAGAGACAATTGCACATCTCCTGTGTGAGTGCCCTGCTTCGGCGACCGAAAGACGTACACTCCGTTGTGCCCTGGGCCGCCTAGATCTTCACCCTTTAACTGAGGATAAGATCCCAGAACCGGAGACACAGTAATCGACTGCCCTCAAGGCCTACAAGGCACTGTTTAGCTTCCTGAGAGCGACTGGCTTGAGGGACCAGTTGTGACTGTGCTCCTCGCCCCCTCTTTCTTTCCCTTTTCAAACCCTCAACCCTCTTCCGCAGTGCAGGGTAGCCACCCAGAACACCCTTCTGGTTAATATTCCTGCCTTCCCTCTTCCTCTATCTCTCTCACTCGTCGCTTTCGCCCTTGCTTCTCTAACCGGAAGCGTTTATGAGCAGTCCACTGCCAGTTGCACAACCTCGAGTTCCAAAGTGTTATGTCACACAAAAAGTGTTTTCTCGTGTTATCGTGCGCAACTGGACATGGGAGTGTGCTTCGTCTCGTTCAGAGGGTGGTTTAACTATTGCTGCCACTGGTTCTGTTGGCTGGACAGGAAAAGGTAAGGACATTCGTTTCCTTGTACTTGTTCTTTTTAAGTGCGCGCAAGAAAATAGGTAGCCACATGTGCACATATAGAGGCTGGAGGTCAGATAGAAACAAGAGAAGGGGTTTAGAAATGATGCTCCTGCTCTATAAGAGACTGTCGCTCTTCGGCGATCTCGACATCACTCTGCGAGAGGTGAAAATTGCGGATTTCATGCTAGATGAAATTCACTGCCAAATGACCAGTGAAGTTGATCAGTCATGATTACGGGCCATACGGTATGTCGTCAAACCAGTGACTACTTATTCGTGCACCGTCCTCTATGCACCCACGCCTTACACATCAAACATTGCTAGGTTTACCTCGTGTGTTAGAGACATCAACAGGTTGTTGATCTTTGCCCCTGAAAAAGCTTGCGAAGAACTGATGAGAGAAGTGACACTGGGTTCAATACGCCTCTTATATAAGTTCCGTAATAGTGGAAATCACGATGCATATGTTTCAGGAAAGAAAAGGCCGCTATTCAAATGTTATCACACTCTGGCTACGGAGTTGGAACATGAGGTGGTTACGGTGATAATTAGTTTATTCTATAAAAACCTTTGCTCTCCCGAACTAAGAGAGGCCTTTAGTCCAAGACTCCTACTGCGTTATCTGTTTGCAGCGCCCGGTAAGCCAGATGTTTTTGACATTTAATGAACTACATGGTAAACATCAAAATAGCGTTGTTTTTTTTTACCCAACAGGCCAACTTTCTCAGTACTTTGAACCACTGGCTGTAGCTGCCATGAAGAAGGAGATTTCTGAAGCAGAAACGCATTCTTGGCAGTTTTTAGCACGCAGGCGCACGCACATTCACACGCAAACACAGTGTAATTATACCTTGTGTTTAACGTACCACTCTAAGAAATTCCTAACAGTATTTTGATCAAAAAAGAAAGGAATAGTCAGCCGCGTTTTCCCAAGTTCAGACGCCAAGTGCGGTGGTTAGGACGAATGAACTTTTTTTAAGTTACTTAAAAAATCTGGCCAATAGGGTAGATATTTCCCTTCGATTTCGAAATAACTTGCATTTGTCTCACCTGAACCTTTTTGTTCTGAAGCATCCGCTATTTGCTGCACTACATAGACCACGACCTTAGTAAAGGCTTGTGGACAGCGCTGAAACGCACGCAAGGAGGTTTGCTCTTACGCCGGTGCTCTGTCACAAATATAAATAATCACCAGAATCGGTTAAGCAAGAGTTTATGGGTACCATATAATTTTCTTGTCTGCGTTACCATGCTCCTGAATGTGCCTGACATCGCCTTCTTTCACATACAACCGGTGGATCGAGGCCAGTTATTCCAGAGCTAGAGAGCCAAGAGGAAACTGCGTGAAATGATAGTCCGGAAAGACTAATTTTTAACTGTGTGGCGTAGAAAACACAATTTTCTTTTTCTAACCTACCCTCAAGAATTGTACTGCAGCACCTCAAAGTACCTCAGTGATACAATGTGTGAGGTACTGTGGAGCGGCAGGCCGTTGAGTAAGTCCATGTAAATACGGTTGTTGTGGCAGATACTGACCACAAGAAGTAAATTATGAGCAAGTCCGTAGTTTGCCGCGTATTTACCTAACATTTCGCAGTTATCAATGCAGCAGCATCTTATTAACATTTTTCAAAAAAAAAAACATAGAGCTTTCATATTTCGATCCGCCGCGGTGGCTCAGTGGTTAGGGCGCTCGACTACTGATCCGGAGTTCCCGGGTTCGAACCCGACCCCGGCGGCCGCGTTTTTATGGAGAAAAAACGCTAAGACGCCCGTGTGCTGTGCGATGTCAGCGCACGTTAAAGATCCCCATGTGGTCAAAATTATTCCGGAGCCCTCCACTACGGCACCTCGTTCTTCCTTTCTTCTTTCACTCCCTCCTTTATCCCTTCCCTTACGGCGCGGTTCAGGTGTCCAACGATATATGAGACATATACTGCGCCATTTCCTCTCCCCAAAAAACCAATTATTATTAAGCTTTCGTATTTCATCCATGACTAATTATGGGGAAAAGCCTTCGAACTTGTGAAGATGTGGTGAAAGCCGCAAGCAAGCGGCCTTTACCACAGCCACCGCATTTTTGGAATGTGATAAAAATAAAAGGAAATAACTTGATAAAATAAAATAATAGAGTTAGCTTTAGGCTAAGAGCCATGCAGGAATTTTCGTACAGCAACACAACTCTTTTAAGGCCCAGAAAGCGACCAGCGCTAATTACAAAAGAGACTCTAGTCGATTATATCTAAGCTGAAGTTTGCGAATTAACAAAAGCAAATGACAAACTGCTCAAAGTTGTCTGGAGAAATCAGAGAATCGAGAGAACGGAACCCCGGAAGCTGTATTCGATCTGTTTTTGTGGCACAAACGAAATCATATATTTTCATCCCCTGACCTTATTTCCGCAATTTTCATGTCGTGATTTGCGTTAACCATCCGTCCCCACGTTTTAATATAATGTAGAAAATAGCTGGCTTGAGATAAGCAGAACACTGAGGCAGTGAGCCTAGCGTGAGCAGTGTGGAGTTTGAACATGAGGGCGCCTCACTAGGCATGAGTGTACAATTACAGGTAAGACAATCCCGACTAACAGTTCTATGCATGCGTATTTATAATAGTCAGGAAGTTTTTATATTGTGGTTGGTCACATGATTATCAGGAAATGCCAAGCAACTCTCTCAAGGCAACTCAGAAACATGACTTAAACAGACTGTTTGAATGCAGTCTGCACGTCATAAATCTCCAATGTTCTGCCGTGTAGATGCTGCGAACCATCAATCTAACGCTTTCTTCCTTGCTCGGATTTTTATCCATGCGGGTAAAGGAATAAATCGACTTATTTTTGGCATGAAATTAACGTACCACAATAAAAGCAGTCTGGTAAGCACAACTGATACGGTTCAACTCCACAACGTGGGTACAACACTTGCAAAGGAAAAGATTTAAATCAGCGAGATAGATGAAAAAGCATTTAGCGTCTTTCACGGTGGCAATGAAATTTCCGTCTTTTATGCCCATGGCCCAATTTTTGCAGTAACTGCCCGTTTTGTCACAGCCACCTGAATGGGTACATATCTGTCATTAATATGTAGAGACACTATGACATTAGCGCAATGTTATCCGCGAAATAGAGGTGTCATACATCACTGCGGCCAGGAGCCAAAATAGCGGTAAAGTATTCCATCATGTACCTTGTGTTTCTTTTTGTCTCGCGCTTAAGCTACAACATTCAAAGTAAGCTAAACTTTGTATTTAAAGTTGTTATAACTACAACACTGCAGAGTAAGCCGACGTCGCATGCATTTCAAATAAGAAAATGCGCTTTCTGAAGCCACCCTTTCTAGATGTTGTTGTGTGCCGTTACGCCATGGCCACAGTGCTTGAATAAGTAAAGAACGATAGCACTGTCATCCCTGCTCGTTTTGTGGGTTCTGGCATCCGAATCCACGCAACATCATAAAAGTGAGACTTATTTCAGGAAATATGTAAAATTACAAGTGAGCCGCATCAGCGCATTTTTTACTTGCGCTGTCTAAATAAAAAAAATCTCAAGCGGAATGTTTTATTTGGAAATTTCGTGGTGCTTCGACTTGTGGAAGTAGCACTTTACGTGAAATAGAGATGCTGCTAACACTCGGACGTCTTCATTCTCCGCATTCAGAGTACCAATTTTATTCAATTTTTCATACTGCTGCTAGTGCTGTTTACCGCTTTCCATAGTATATTTCTGCCATTTTTCTTGCAGAGAAGCCAAAGTGCACTGAAAATAGGAGCTCAGTAATTCAAAATAGCTGCATATATCCTTTATATTTTTCCAGCTCGTAAAAGCGTTTGTTAATATTTTAATGCGAAAGAAATTATATGGCTCGTCTGCAACGAAACACGAAGTCGTCTTTGACCACCAGCGGTGGTCACAAAAATC
The DNA here is from genome assembly GCF_052857255.1 of Amblyomma americanum. Classification (NCBI taxonomy): domain Eukaryota; kingdom Metazoa; phylum Arthropoda; class Arachnida; order Ixodida; family Ixodidae; genus Amblyomma; species Amblyomma americanum. Next base: position 61,926,684 of record NC_135498.1, on the reverse strand, counting down.
CCAGATGACGTAACTGCTGCGCCAAAGAAATTAAATTTCTTCCGAAGGACTGGTGAACCTCGGGCATTCAGACTGCGAGGTAAGCACGCATCCCATGGGCCTAAAAATTGCGCTGCTTCTGGGAGAGTAACAGTGAACCTAGCATATGCATCCCGTTACGACTAATGAGTAGGTTTTTCAGTAAAAGGAAGAGAAAACATTAAATAAGAACAGTAAAATAACATGAAGAAATGAAAAAAAATTGTTTCGCATTCAAAGCACTAAAGGTGGTCTTAAGTGCCCTCAGTATTTTTTTTTTATCTCGACGCATTGCAGGTTTTGTATATCCAGCATGAAGAGATTTAAATGCAGTTTTTGAATGGAATGCCCAGCCTATTCAAACAGCCTTTCTTGTTTCCCTTTTTTTCCTCAGGATTCCATGCCTAACTTCATATTTGCGGTGCAAGATTATTCCTAATCATTGTTTTCTATTTTTTTACATCTTTGCAATTTTTTTTTGCAGCCGGACAGAGATAAGGGTCCATATTCAGAGTTTCCGTCATAATCAAACTGTCATTTTAGGCCTCACCTGATTGGTAGATGCACCGGAAGCGGAAGCAGTCAGGTTGCTACTGTGATCGGTGGCAACATGTCACAACGCAGCGGTTTCTCCAGCGAAACTTTGTCGAGAAAATGAAAGCGGAAGAAGAAACATTAAGCCACATTTTTAGTTACGCATCAGATTCCTCAATTAAGATGTAAACAAAAGCCGCTTCATTCACCAAGTGCGTTCAATAAACGAAGAGAATATTTCAACTGCTCTTTGTGACCCACTGAAGGCCTGAGGCGTACTTAAAAAGGAAAATAATGAACGCAGCTACGCATGGTTCTGCAGTGACAGATGGCGGCCGCAGCAGCCGCCGATCGCCAGTGGTTAATAAAAGACAGATCTTGCTCGCAGAACCAGCGTTTTCAATTTATTTTGTGGAGAAGGATGAGCGAAGAGAGAGAGAGAGAGAAAAACTTTCCTTCGCACCTATCAATAATGACGGGGGCGAAGGCTTTAGCCTGAACGCCCCTTCCTTCCGGGAAGCCTAACCGTCGGCAAGAATCCTTTGGGACTCGGCGGCGGTCAGGACGAGGCCGATGACTTTGCGTTGCTCTTCTGCTTCTCGGTTGAGTAATAAGGTCTCCAAGGATTCTACGTTTCTGTTAGGGTCCTTATAGGAAGGCAGGTCCAGACCATGTGGACCAGATCTGCAATGCTTTTCCAGTGCGTACATCTAAGATTAAGACTTTCGGGCGCCATATACTGTACATTTTAGTGTTTGGAAACACCCCAGAGAGGACAATTTGTTGCGTGCACTCATTCGCAGCCCAATTCACGCTGGCTGCCGTGCTGAACCATCACGACACCGTGACAACTTGCCGCATGCAACATAGCTAAACATAAGTTGCTCCTGTGATCAGACCGTTATGCAGACGGTAATTTTCATTTTGCTTCCTTTTATGCAGGCACTGCTAGAACCGCGAGATGCCGCTGTTAAGCTTTTTATTTTTCAGCAGTAAATAAACAAAAGAGATGAGCTAACAAAAGTCCTTGCTGTGTTTCTTTTCTTGTATGCGTTGGGAAATTTCGCAGATGCACTTTTAAGAGGTTCGCCATTGCATCAAGCGCACGCGACGCCTGAAAACGGACTTGCCAGCTGACTCGCTTCGAACCCGACCGCGGTGGCTGCGTTTTTACGGAGGAAAAACGCTAAGGCGCCCGTGTGCTGTGCGATGTCAGTGCACGTTAAAGATCCCCAGGTGGTCGAAATTATTCCGGAGCCCTCCACTACGGCACATCATTCTTCCTTTCTTCTTTCACTCCCTCCCTTATCCCTTCCCTTACGGCGTGGTTCATGTGTCCAACGATACATGAGACAGATACTGCGCCATTTCCTTTCCCCCCAAAAACAAATTATAATTATAAGCTGACTCGCCGGCTCAATTCACCGTCACAGCACCGCGGCTATAAAGGGCTGTAAGGGACGCCGAAAAACCCCCTCTGGTATGTCAAACGCATCGACTTAGTGCGGCTTCGCTGGCGACTGATCATCCGCGTACAGGACGAGCGGGGTCACGCTGCCAGACATTGCAAATGATTATGATACAGGACGCTTCAGCAACTAACAGGGGTCTAGAATAGCGAATGCGCGTTTGTGCGCATAAAAGAGTTGTAACATTGTAACAGCTACAACAGTTATAACTGGTTACAGTTTACCGTGCTACCTGGCGCGAGATTTACCGGTTAGCGTTGCACAACGGTGGAAGACGTTTTAGCATACCGTCTACCGTAACGAGTTGCAGAGCCCAACGAGAACTGCAGTTTGGTCGTTGCTATCTTTGGCTATGCACACGGCATATAGCCTGGCTTAAAAGCTCCAAAATCTCCCTATTACCTCACAATACATGGGCTGGTTGTCACTTATACCTCAACGTATGAGTGAGAGTATGCGAAATGAAAGCGAATGTTATCATTTATAGCGACCAATCGCACGGAAGAATGCGGCGACAATGCTGTATTTGGTTCGTACCGCGCATGGAGATCGCTCCCATATTTGTTTACGATCGAACGATAACTCCTCGGAACGCTAAAGGAGATCCCCTTAAGGGTCCCGCCCAGGTAATGGCCGCGCATGCGCAGACGTCGGTAGCCAAGCCCGATAAAAGGTAACGTTAACACAGTAAAGATATGCTATATCTCTCTAAAAGCGTATCGCGGGACATCATGCTTTATGCTACATCATTCAACGTACGCAAACGCGGGAGCCACGAGAATTGTAGTGATAGTGGCACCACAAGGTTTGGATGAAGTCAAGAATATCGCCAACAAATCGGTGCTGGTTGGGTCTATAAGCTACCACCTCGTCCAAAGCAATTAAAAACACGCCAAATTTATCATCCATCCAATAGTTAATAGGCAAGATAGCGAAAGTCCGCACTCAATTTATAGGATGTTGACGTGCCGATAAATGCACTAACACCAATGTAGTTCACTCTGAAGCGAGACGCTTCTTTTCAGAGCGCTCTGTCATGTTGGCTGTTATCTCAATGGCGTCCTTTGGCATCTGCTAGGGAGCGTACACAAGATGCGAAACGTCACCGTCCTGTTTCCTCTACAGTTGTCACTGCATTCGAGCCCCCGCATCCTCTTTCGGTGTTTCGACCAATCAGGTGTGGCCACTCATGACGGTTTTGATTATAGTCGGAATACAGACTGAGATAGCAAAACGCATGATTCCATTTACATGGTCTGTTCTTCGTAGTGTTCTTCCAATTTTCGGTCCTTTTGTGGAAGTTTTCCGCTGGCGTGACTAGTCGCTAATGAACCTATCAAGTCTTTTACAGTATTCAGTGCATGCAGAGCTACTGATAAAAACTGCGTCCAGCGTAATTTGGGCGGAGAATGCCTATATCGTAGTCTTGGCAGTGATCGTCATCTTGTGGCCTTGCTGATGAAGACATGAAAGATGATATCATCTCTCTGGATAGCGTATCATTGTCGGGGGTGTAGCTCAGAGGTAGAGCGCTCGCTTTGCATGTGAGAAGTCCCGGGTTCAAACCCCGGCACCTCCACGGGATCTTTTTATTTGCGCAGCGGCCCTTTTTTTCCCCTTGCTGTGCGCTGAAGAATATTTATGCTAAACACTTCATTTCTATTCGAACGTGCCTGCAGCTTTACTGCGACTATTTTTCGGCGTGAAACTATCAGTGTGCTTCGATTGACACTGTGCAACTGTGCATGCACCTTGCTGTAGCAATAGCAGCTTAGCAGGAACGCAGTCAACCCTTCCGTAACAAACCTGCCGGTAGCGCAGATGGCGTTCTTAATATCAGAAGTTCGCAGTAAACTGATAACATTTTACAGCCACTAATGCTACGTCCTACAAAAGGGGCGTTTATTTGATTAAAAAACACAGTTATGTGCGCATACCTCTTCCAAGCAGCTGACAGCATCGCTCCGCTTTCTAAGCTTTCCAGCTCAGTCATGTTCTCCTCGCTGGGACCTGCGCTGTTGACGTTCTGCTTTAGGGGCGCAGCATAGCTAATCGCTGTTCAAGCCTTCACGGCAGCTGGTGAATTCAGCCTCGTTAATCAGAATTCTGGCTGTCAGGCATTGATAATGCAGAAGAGATGCAGCACCGTCCTGTCTTCTTTGTTCCTGGTCTTCTCTGTGCGTTTTATTTATGTGCGAATCTTTTCTGCATTATGGATAGCAACCAACTAGCCCAAACCACTGTGCTACTGTCAGGTATTGCTAGTACTTGATTTACAATGGAGCCGTTTGAGCACGTTTCTTGGATGTTGAAGTCCGCACCAACGAAGTCATCCCAGAAGATTTGTGACCAGCTGCGCATCAACGACGCGGTGCCACTGCGGCTAATCGCACGGATTAATGACAAAGTGACGTGTCGTTCTTGGGCCCACGCAGCGAAGAAAGCACATCGGCAAACTTAACACTAAAGCTTCACTCTCTAGTTTGTGTGCGTTGTCTACACTTTGCAGCAGAACAAAATGTGGAGAGCCGCATGTGATCAGCGAGCCCACCACTACTTTCAAGCTTATCAGATCGCTTCCATCGGTTTAATCTCAACCGTGCACAGTAGCTTCCTCTCGTTTATTTTTCTGTCTAGCGCGCACCGCACTTTTTTATATTTTAGACGCATTTCCACACGAACAATATACAGACAATTGTTGACCATGCAGATCATCGGCACGGGCCGACAATTACCTACATTTTCAGGGCCGCCGTATTTCATTGATTTTTTGGTTCGTCAAGATCTTACCGGGGTGTTCTCATCGAGGCCGGGAGAAATACCTCACTCTGGCCGCTTAATGGAGGGCGTGTTTTGCGACTGTGGGTCGAGTTCACAGCGCCTCCTCGTTCACTATTCCAGACTTTTGTGGCCACAATTGTTAGCTGTACCTGAAGAGCATTTCTACTGTCATAGCACAGTTCGGCGGTAGCAGCGCCCTCGTTTGTAATAAGCGAGCGTTTGTTACTTTTAAAGAATTTATAAGTGTAATCGACTTTAGTGTTTTTAGCGGGAACAGGAGTTCGCTGATATTGTAGGGCAGTCTGATTTTAATCCAAGCGGATTGTAATCTTTATATTATTATTTTGTACGGTTAATTTTGCTCAGTAACTGCAGGTTATAATGGCTGCTCAACTGCAAAGTGCCCTACAGAAGGTCTTAATCCCGGGTGTAACAAAACGCTCATTCTTCTTGCAACCTTCATTGGTCCGTCATGCGTGTCATGTAAGAAACAGGGTGATGTTCATCGCAATTCAAAACATTGCTAACATTTTTGCTATAGGAAATGTAGTCTACCCTAATGTCTGCCCTAATGTACCCTAATATCAACCCTAATGTACAGTATGGTCCAATGTTAAAGGAAACATGCGGTCGCGTGTCATTGGCTTTCCGCGAGGCGCTGCTGCGGAAAGCCGGAAAGAATGCCGACCTGATTATGGTCCGGAGTTTTTTTCGGCATTCTGTCCCCTTGCATGCATCTCATTTTTCACACCTACAACGGATCGATTACCTCTTCTCGCTGCTGAATTGGCTTTTTCCATTCTGTGGTCGCGTTTCGTGCGAAGTAAGCAACATTTTCGCAGGACTAGATTATCCACGTGCCGCGAATATTTGCAGTGTTTATTCGTTTTTCAAATCTGCCGCGACACCACCTTATCGCTTTGTTTGCGACGCAAGACGCGACTAGATTTATCTCGATTGATCGCAGCCAGGCAAAGCTGATTCTACGTTGTTCCGGAATGTTCTAGTAACTTTGCGGCCTTTATCTCGAATGTTCGCTATCAGCTTTAAATTGAGCACGGCCGACAGCGGCGGGCATTCTGTTCGACGACCGCCGAGCACGCTTGTCGCTTCGCCGCCGCCGAGTGATTCAGTCCATTTTGGGTGCAAGTCAGCCCAATAAACAGTTCTTTTAGAAGATCCTTTCGTCCGTCTTCATCGCTGCCTCGACTGCCGTCACCACTACGTGACATCTGGTGGAGGTGCGGGGTAGCCTTCCATGTTCCGGACGCCCCCTTCAAGTCGTGAAGCCAGCCCTGAGCGCTTCGCACCCGAGGACGAGCCAGCAGCTCAGCGAGCCAGCCGACGTCTCCAGGGAGAGGAGCCTGAGTTCGGGAAACTGCCGGACCGCACAAGACAGCGAAAAGACGCGGCTACGAGCACCGCAATCTCGCCGAAGATGTCGACACCGATCATACTGCAGCAGCCGCGGGTGCCGCCAACTTTCAATGGATCCCTAGGCGAAGACCCTGAAGAATGGTTGGATCAATTTGAGCGCGTGGCGTCATTCAACAAGTGGGATGATGCGGCAAAGATTGGACACGTTTTTTTCTCATTGGATGGCTCCGCACGCACGTGGTACGAAAACTACGAGTCGTCCCTTACGACATGGGAGCTATTCAAGAGAGAACTATTGAAGGTATTTACCAGTGTCGTGAGGAAAGAAAGAGCCGAACGACTCCTCGAGTCCAGGATCCAGCTTCCGAATGAGCCCGTCCGCAGCTACGTCGAGGAGATGAAGCGCCTATTTCGCCGCGCCGATCCCGGGATGACCGAGGAAAAGAAAGTTCAGTTCTTAATGCGCGGCGTAAAAGAAAAACTCTTTGGCAGCCTCGTCCGTCAGCCGCCAAAAACGGTCGAGGAATTCATGCAGGAAGCCTGCACGATTGAGAAGACCCTCGACGTCCGAGCTCGGCAGTACAACCGCCCTTCCTCTGCCTATGCAATCCGTTCGGACACGCCGGCCACCACCAGCGACAGCTTGCGGGACGTTATCCGCGAAATCGTCCGAGAGGAGCTACGCCTATTACTGCCATCCTCCCCACAGCCACAAGCATCGACTCTGATGAACGTGGTACGGGAAGAAGTGCAACAGGCACTTGGCACCCCGACGGCCACAGAACCCCAGGCCATGACCTACGCCGCTGCAGTAAGGACTGCTCAGCCCCAACGACAACCCCCACGTCCTACCCGAGATGAGCCAATCGTTCCACAACGCCGCCTCCCTGCCCCTACCCGCCCAGTCTATGACCGACGCTCAAGCCCCAGGAAATGCGACGCCTGGAGGACTTCCGACAACCGGCCGTTGTGCTTCCATTGCGGTGAGGCCGGCCATATTCTTCGTCACTGCCCGTACCGACGTATCGGTCTTCGAGGATTTGCCGTTAACGCCCCACGACCACGCTTCGGACAACGTCCGCACGAAATCGACGAGTACCTGCGTCGAGAAGAGTACACGCCGAACCGCTTTTCGCGCTCACCATCGCCGTCAACCTCGCGCTTTGCGTCGCCACGCCGCAGCTACGCAGCCGCGGTACGAGGAAGGTCGCCCAGCCCCCGTAGGGGAAACTAAAGGCAGCAACCTCTGGAGGTGAGGTTGCTCACGAGCTAAACGCCGAAGATCCTCCACCGACCACGCCCCATGAAGACGCTGCACCCGCGACGCCGCATGAAGAACCGACACTCGCTGCACCGACGCCGCACACAATGAGAACCTCGACCACGACGCAAGCTACGTTGAAATCGACGCCGCCACCCAGAGGAGCTTCGACCACACGCCCAACCCGTGACTCGCATACGCGACGAAGCCGTGACCCGACGCCGAGAGCGACATGCAATGCAAGAGCCAGGACCTCCGACCTAGAAGTGACTATCGACGGCCGGAAAGTTACCGCTCTAGTCGACACAGGAGCCGATTACTCGGTGATGAATGGAACATTCGCTGCGCAGCTCAGAAAAGTCACAACGGCTTGGGACGGCCCACAAATTCGCACCGCTGGGGGCCACCTCATTACGCCATCAGGACAATGCACAGCGCGAGTGACTGTCAAAGGACATACCTATCCTGCGACCTTTGTTGTGCTACCGCAATGCTCCCGCGAAGTGATCTTGGGTATGAATTTCCTTAATGAGCATCAGGCGATCATCGACCTGCGATCCAAGCTGATCACGCTTTCGACGGACGAAGCCATCGCTTCGATGAAAACTCGGGAAAATCACGTTGCCCTAAGTGTCCTGGAGGAAGAAGTGAGCGTCCCACCCCGTTCAAGCGTTATCGTGACCGTAGGTGCCACGAAAGCCATAAACACTGAAGCCATCATCGAGGGGAACATGCAGTTGCTACTAGACAGAGGAATCAGCATCGCAAGAGGCATCGCACATTTCCGCAATGGCCAGGCCGAAGTACTGCTGACTAACTTCAGCGAAGAATACCGGCATATTAACAGAGGAACGACGATTGCTTTCTACGACGAAATATCTGACGTACGAGATTCCTTCGCCCTCTCCGACCCCTCCGCAGAAGATCCGCCTGACCAAGAGAACTCGCCCACTTTCGACATCAACCCAGACCTGCACCGGAACAGACAAGACCAGATCCGCAATCTGCTTCAAAACTACAGTGAGTGCTTTTCGACATCGCCGAAGGTGCGGCAGACGCCAATTGCCAAGCATCGCATTATAACGGATCAACACGTCCGACCTCTCCGTCAAAGCCCCTACCGTGTGTCTCCGCGAGAACGACAAGCCATCCGGGACCAAGTCGAAGAAATGCTTCGCGACGACGTCATCCAGCCTTCAAACAGCCCATTGGCGGCACCGGTTGTTCTAGTGAGAAAGAAAGACGGCGCACTTCGATTCTGCGTGGATTACCGCCGCTTGAACAACATAACAAAGAAGGACGTCTACCCCCTCCCCCGCATCGACGACACACTGGACCGCCTCTGCAACGCCAAATATTTCTCATCGATGGACCTCAAGAGCGGCTACTGGCAAATTGAGGTCGACGAAAGAGATCGCGAGAAGACAGCATTCATAACTCCGGATGGGCTGTTTGAGTTCAAGGTGATGCCATTTGGTCTCTGTTCCGCACCAGCGACGTTTCAGCGAGTAATGGATACAGTGCTGGCAGGCCTGAAGTGGCAGATTTGTCTGGTATATTTAGATGACGTCGTTGTCTTCGCCTCGAACTTTGAAGAGCACCTCAAAAGACTTCGAACAGTACTAGACGCCATCAAGTCGTCTGGCCTAACCTTGAAAGCAGAGAAATGCCACTTTGCCTACGAAGAGCTGCTGTTTCTAGGCCACATCGTTAGCAAGGAAGGAGTACGCCCAGACCCGCAGAAAACAGCCGCTATTGAACAGTTTCAACCGCCGGCCGATAAGAAAGCAGTGCGCAGATTTCTCGGACTATGCGCATATTACCGACGATTTGTGAAAAACTTTTCGCGCATCGCCGAGCCCCTAACCCAACTGACGAAGGCAGACGTGCCGTTTAAATGGGAAGCGCCGCAAGCAGAAGCCTTCAAAGAACTTCAGCGTCGTTTACAGTCCCCACCGATCCTTGCGCATTTTGATGAAAACGCCGATACTGAAGTTCATACCGACGCAAGCAGCGTGGGACTAGGCGCCGTTGTCGTTCAAAAAAGTGACGGGCTCGAGAAGGTCATCGCATACGCTAGCCGTTCCCTTTCTAAGGCCGAGGCTAACTATTCGACCACTGAGAAGGAGTGCCTTGCCATCATCTGGGCTACGTCGAAATTCCGCCCCTACCTCTACGGACGGCCGTTCAAGGTGGTCAGCGACCACCACGCGCTCTGCTGGCTTGCCAATTTGAAGGATCCCTCTGGCCGACTCGCTCGATGGAGTCTGCGTCTCCAGGAGTTTGACGTCACCGTCGTTTACAAGTCCGGACGCAAGCACACTGACGCCGATTGCCTCTCACGAGCCCCTGTAGATGCACCGCCGCTGGACGACGATGAGGACGCCTTCCTGGGACCCATCAGCGCAAGCTCTTTTGCTCAGCAGCAACGCTCGGACCCCAACCTAAAAGGCCTCATCGAGTACCTGGAAGGCAAGGTTTCTTCACCCCCCGCTTCATTCAAGCGAGGACTGTCTTCTTTCTGTGTGCAGAATGAGGTCCTTGTGAAGAAGAACTTTACAGCGAACAAAACAGCCTACCTCCTTGTTGTACCTACTTGTCTCCGCGAAGAAGTTCTACAGGCTTCACACGACGAGCCGACAGCTGGACATCTCGGGTTTACTCGTACCCTCCGCCGCATTCAAGACAAGTATTACTGGCCCCGACTGTCTGCCGATGTCGCACACTATGTGAAAACATGCCGAGATTGTCAGCGACGAAAGACTCCTCCCACACGACCAGCAGGATTTCTGAACCCCATTGAACCTCCCTCAAGACCCTTTCAGCAGATTGGCATGGACTTGCTTGGCCCTTTTCCAACGTCAACATCTGGAAATAAGTGGATCATCATAGCGACCGACTACCTGACCCGCTACGCCGAGGCGAAAGCCCTACCGAACGGAACAGCAGCAGAAGTGGCCAAATTTTTCGTGGAGTGCATTCTTCTTCGACACGGCGCCCCCGATGTGCTCATCACGGACAGAGGAACAGCATTTACGGCGGAACTCACGCAAGCCATCCTGCGCTACAGCCAAACCAGCCACCGGAGGACAACTGCATACCATCCGCAGACCAACGGACTGACCGAGCGCCTGAACAAAACCATCGCCGATATGCTCGCTATGTATGTCGATGCCGAACATAAAACCTGGGATGTCATCCTGCCTTACGTCGTCTTCGCCTACAACACCGCAGTGCAGGAGACCACCCAGATGACGCCTTTTAGGCTCGTCCATGGCAGGGATGCCACGACCACACTAGACGCCATGCTGCCCAACATTACAGAAGAAGAGAACGTCGACGTTGCCGCCTACCTTCAACGCGCAGAAGAAGCTCGAAGGCTTGCCCGATTACGGATCAAAGATCAGCAGCGGTCCGACGCCAGACGCTACAACCTACGAAGACGCAACGCGGAATACAAGCCAGGAGACCAAGTCTGGGTGTGGACGCCCATTCGCCGCCGTGGATTGAGTGAAAAGCTTTTGCGCCGCTATTTCGGCCCGTACAAGGTTCTTCGTCGGCTGGGTGAACTGGATTATGAAGTCATCCCTGACGCAATGACTGCATCCCAGCGACGCCGCGTACGACCAGAAGTTGTCCATGTAGTCCGTCTGAAGCCGTATTATGCGCGCTAAAGGCCGCTGCATTTCCATGCTCTATTTTCGCAAGATCCGTTTTTTTCCCTTACTAGTCGCATTATTTGTTTTAATGCATCGGGTCGATGCTTCTTTGAGAGGGGAGTAATGCCGCGAATATTTGCAGTGTTTATTCGTTTTTCAAATCTGCCGCGACAGCACCTTATCGCTTTGTTTGCGACGCAAGACGCGACTAGATTTATCTCGATTGATCGCAGCCAGGCAAAGCTGATTCTACGTTGTTCCGGAATGTTCTAGTAACTTTGCGGCCTTTATCTCGAATGTTCGCTATCAGCTTTAAATTGAGCACGGCCGACAGCGGCGGGCATTCTGTTCGACGACCGCCGAGCACGCTTGTCGCTTCGCCGCCGCCGAGTGATTCAGTCCATTTTGGGTGCAAGTCAGTCCAATAAACAGTTCTTTTAGAAGATCCTTTCGTCCGTCTTCATCGCTGCCTCGACTGCCGTCACCACTACGTGACACACGTGTCAATGCCTTGGTTCATATGCCACTCAACGTGTACTGTACGCGTTAAAAGCTGCATTTTTTTAAGAGTACGTAACTTTGCTATTAGGAATGTATGTATTGTGCGACAGACAAAGCATGAGAAAGAACGTTTTACTGAGGCACGCAGTTTCTTCGTTTCCTGGTTTTTGAGGAATTTATGAGCCGTCTGAAAGTTTCAGTACCTATGCAGGACCTGCTAAAACCACATCATGATAACACTGCATCCACTACACGCATTTTCATGCACAGGAATGCTCTGCTTGCTGACCCGTCTTTGTGCGGCAAACACTAACGTTATACTGGCTTCTGAGCATATTTTCAATGTTCTGCGAAAGAATTTCAAGTAACCTTTGGTCGTATTTATTTAGCATGGCGGCTGTTGCTAACTCCAAATGTATAAAACTAAATATCACGCTGTTGATAACATGCTTTTCTTCTTTTAAAAAATAGATATATGTGCTCTTTCGTCATCATCATCAGCAGCAGCAGCTTATCTACTTGCACTACAGGACTCAGACTTCTCCTGCATCTTTCTATTTTTCTTCCCTAACCCTTCCAAAACAGCTTGTTACTCCTACAAAATGTTAACACAGTTATGGTGTACAACGAGTATAGGTAAACAATTCAACACCTGCATTATTATGAGTAACAATATTCCATGAGCTTGGTAAACATATAAGCAGCTTTTGCATAAAAGCTTGAAGGGTACTAGAGAAATTGTTGAGTGGGCAATCACCTTAATGGTTAGCTAGTGCAGCCGCATGAAGATAAATGTTCAGTTGCTACCGGAAACTAATTGAGCAGAGCTCTGCGGCTTTTAAATAGTTCACCATCATGTGGCGATCCTGGCTGACATACGGCTGTGAAGCCACACTTCACTCAGTGTGCTGCGGTCGCGTTGAGACAAGGTCAAGAAGGCTATACAGCCGCATTACTCAATACTGCCGGGCGCTTCCCATCGTCCATGGTGCCGTCCCAAAGCAATTGGTTGCGGAAAAGCGATCCGCAATAATCGCTCTTACACCGCTGCATCCAGATTAAGCCACGGGGCCTTAGTGCAGTACGAAGCTATGCGCATTTAGCTCACTGTGCAGGCGTCCTCGAACACTCTTAACGAAAATCCTGCGCCGCGATCGCTCGAAATAGCTTAAAGGTATCACAAACAGGTGCTTTAGGTGTGCGGTCTATATTCTATTCGGTGCCCACGTAGAGGTTCCACATTCTCTGAGAGGGAAGCAGTGCTCTACACGTAATGTACATTGGAAAAGGTCATATACATCATAAAAACTTGCTTTCCTGCTCCTCTCTTAACCCCTGTTTATGCATTGCATCCACGTATACAGAAACGTTTCATTGCAAGAAAAAATGAAATCGGTGATCACTTTCTCTCGTGGTGTTATCGTACAACTTGTGTACGCAAAAGCCGAGTCCAAGCATTGCACGCATGCTCCACACGCGCGAAAAAACACTGTTAGAAAACACGATTCACGACGGCGCACAGAAACGGGGCCGTAGTTAAAACCATACAGTGGAATTGGTCTCTTATGGACCGTTCAGCAAGCAGGAGTCTGGAAGCATAAGGATACATCCGTCGATGCATTGCAGCGAATTCCTCATTAGCGCAATTCGCCTCCGAGATAGCGTGTATTAACGCGACAGCTTTCAGGCCTCGTGAGGACAAAAATGCGCTGTCGTTGGCAGAATTCGCGGGATTGGAAATGACGTCAGCAGACCTCAAGCTAGAACTACACATTTCGTTGTATCTTCACTGGGTCCGTATCGCCACCTGTAGACACCTTCAAGGAAACGTTGAAGAATTAGCTGGAGGATGCAAGGAGATGCATGTGAGCAGAGAGACCTGTAGGGGTCTGCAAACAGAACCATGAAATAATGCCACAAAGCTCCATGTAAAAGCATCAACAGCCTCTACATTTTTCCTTCCACCTTTTACAATAAATTTACTATGAGCTCGAAATTCTTTGCACCTATTCAGAGCTTTCCAAAAACACAGTGCGATAACTAGGATCGTCTACGTCATTCGAAGCAAAAATATCTCTCCTTGTTCATAAATTCTGCAATCTCTTCCTTTTGACGTTGTTTTGGTCCTTCAAGCACGAGACCAGTTATATTTTTTCGTTGTATGAAGAAAATTTAAAAATTTGAATTTACTTTGCCAGTAGGGTGCCTGTCCACCCTATATTGGACCTGTCCACCGTTAGACTGAACAGACTAACAATCTTTCATTTTTATCTTGTGTGGAATGGGAGCGCGAATATTAAGCCAGAGTCTCACAAGCCTCATGTATGCGCAGGTGAGCATCGCCACATGTAGAGGAATTCCCTTCGTCGCGTGCAGGTGAACTTATACTCGCTGGTGTCTAACGCATATCATTGTCAAATGGACCTACAACAGCAACGTTTGTGCGTAAAGTCTCATTTGTTAAAATGAGCTCAAATCCAAAGGTCTAGATTTCCGTGCCTTGCCATTTCCTACGCATAAATACCACCGAGCGCCACGCCTGCTGCGCTCTGAATCTTCGAAAGAAGAGGGTTTCGACTTTCTGTTCCCGAAAATGGCATGCCAGTCTGGAGTAACAAGCTCTGCTATCCTCTTCTCTCAAACTTTGTTATGTACATTGCATCTGATAGTTGCTTTCAAAAGCACGGAAGCATTGCGGGTGTGCGGGAAAAACCTCAGTGAGTATCGCAAGAGTTTCACGCATTTTATGAGTTTGTAGGCCACGCTGCACACTGTGTGTCCCGAGTTGTGCTCATTGTTAGCTACGCTCAAGCTTTTGAAGTGCAAGTTTCCTTCTTTATTCTTCCGCCTCACTTGTCACTAAACAAAGAAGATGACAGTGATATAAAAACAGTCGCTACACCACTCGCAAGCACAATATTTACACTACTTGAATCTGTAAACCGCTTGTGGCTCATTCATCATTTATAGCAATACCTTTTATACGTGGGAGCACATGCAATACCTTGTTGTGACTTCCACTATTAATTTAACCATTTACTTGCTGATGTTTCAAAATTTGAATATATTAAACGCTATTTGTTATTTCCTTCCAAAATACATCCTCGCTCGAAATTTCTCTTGTCGTAACCTTATAATTATTGCGCAAAACATCGCGCCTATAAATATTTTTTGTTGACTTACTTGAAGTATTTGAATTATTAGAGGGAAACTGACGTATTTTGGGCCTTGTCACAGCCGCGTGTATGTGGAGCCCTTTCTCACGAACAAACAATATCGAAGCTGACAGAGCAGGAAAAACGTAATGAAAGATAGTTGGTGATTTTGTGAAGAAAAAATAATGAACTAAAGTCTCTGCGTCTTTCAGTGGCAGTGAGTTTCTAAATGTATCAGATCTAGATCATTATCTTTGGCAACTGCAGAATTAAAATACAGGCGTTATTTTTGCTTTAGGGTCGTCTGCAAAATTTTCGACTTCTGTGTGTACCTGCGCGAATACATACGGAAACATTGAAACACTGACAGCTAAAAATTTTCTTCAAAAAATGCCGTAGGCACCGTGCACGAGAAAATATCAGCGGGGTTATATGCTCGCTGTAGAAATTTCTCCATCGTATATCCTGAAACGATATTCTGAAATCATTCCTAATATAATGCCTAGAAAGGGAACAAGGCGTAAGCGAAAAGCGACGCCACAGGAGGGCTTACTGCAAATAAGACATTGTGTCTATCTTGTCGTTATTCAGGGCGCTGCACAGCTAATCCACTGTTTGCCTGGCGCAGGAAATTCTTATGCAACTTCGCACACTCTCCGGTTGGCGTCTCCTGTAAAATATAAGCCTACTCTCTATGACCGAAAATGCTCTTCTCATCGCTCGTACTGAACCAGGAATTTCGGCGCCAGCCACGATGCTAGCCGGGACTCAAGCATGGAAGATAGAAATAAGTGCTGTCTACAAAGTTTACTTCTTTTAACTTGGCACCCCTTTTGAGATTTTAGCAAAACAAGCGATTTTACTCTCCAAATCACAGATATAGAACTTGGACACTCCAAGTGCACAGGAACTTGGATATCTACAGGTATGTTATGTGTAATGCATTTGGAGGGAAGTCACTGCCGATGCTCAGTGGTTCTATGATGCTCGACTGCTGACCCGAAAGACGCGGCTTCTATCCCTGCCGCGCCGGCCGAATTTTAAGGGGGTGAGGTGCTAGAGGCCCTCGTACTCTGCTATGCGACATTCCGGAGAGCCACAGGTGGTAGAAATTATTTGTGCCCTCGACTGCAGTGTCCCATAAAACTAAGCATCTGGATCGAGACTAACTTACATGAGAAAAAGAAACAACTTGTGTCCGCTGGTTTGCACCGCAGCTCCTATGCAACTACAATGACTTCGCGATGCACTATATGACGACTAGACTGTCTTTCTATATTGACTTCTTTTTTTTTACCGGGCTCAGACATCGTTGCAACAACTTCTGCATTCAGTTATTGAGACAACAATGGTTAATGTTGAAAAAATTGTTTGAATATTTTGGTGTTATGCTTTGGGACCTGCATTGAGATTATTTTTCAAGCGGCTGATGACTAAAGCACTTCATCTGGTTTTAGCGAGCTGTCATGCGCAGCGCATGAAAGAGCTGTTTTCCCTGAAGCACTCTGGAAAAGAAGTAGGTGAAATGAAAATTTAAGCCCACCCACATCAGAACAAAGCAAGCGTCTCTTTTGTGCCAATCGTAAAGGAACAATTTTTCAGTATAGTCGGCCACTGTTTTAAAACAGACATGCTCCAGATTGTATATGGCACTTACCTCTTTGCAAATTCTCGCTGTGCAAGCGTGATAATGTACTCGACACCTCTGCAATCACGCAGTATTCAGGACAAAATATAGGCTGTTATATACTATCAATCGTGCTCTGAGAACAAACTCATTAAATGCTTTTTGTGTACCAGGGCTAGGGCAGCAACCTTTCCGCCGGCCAAGAAAAAAGTTCACAGCGAAGAAGCTACCACATTGGTTCTCATCGAGCACGCTGATAGGACGCAATGAAGATACACGCGGACAGGCAGGGTTTTACGCTGACCTAGGTACAAGAAACACAAAATGACTGATCAAATTACATAGCAAAGCACTACCCTACAAGCACAGTGAAAACAAGTAGGTACTTCAGCACCCTGCTTCTGAAAATTGTAAAATAAAGCCTGGCCCTTCCGGCTTACAGGAAAGGCCCGGTGGGAGTGACTAAAGCCCGCATAATGGCGCATGCGCTAGTGCCACTGCACTTACCACAAAATCAAAAATCAACTATACTACTCAATGAGTGTTCAGTTATGATGTGTTCAAATATTATTTCGCTGATTCATTTTTGATTGAACACAACTATAATTGTTTTTCGAAAAGTCATTGCGCTAACAAAAAGCCAGAAAAAATTTTGCTGAAAATCAAGGCTCAATATTAAAAAGCGCAGGAAACAGATCACGCATTGGTGTAGCAACCAAATCAAATTGCTGGCTCTGATACTTTTTTTCCCTCAGGCAGTCGGTACGCCCTGTCGAGAATTGTTTCTTGTGGGAAAGAAACTGAAATGTTACGCCCAGGATTCGATTAAAAGACTGACACTGTACAGTAGGGTATATTTCAACGCTGTACTGTTGAAGAACCGCTCTACTGCTGAAGAGCGCAAGCGTAAATATTTTGCAAAGCCTGTGTTCTATAACTTGCTACACGTTTCCACTTATGGCTTGTCGCCGAACCATAAAACTCCTAGGGGGCGCATGTGTTGCTGCCTTAAAATCCCCTGGTTGCCTTCTAGAGACCGATCCTGGGGACGGCGAGATATTTACTCGCATAGCACATTTGTACACCGCTTGAAAGATTAGGATAGAGCGCCAGTTTTTCTCAGCCTGAAAGCATGCCTGTACACTACTGTCACTACAGCAACGTTCGTGAAAGTGATATAAACTCGCAGCCGTTGCTAGCGAGCAGGGCATCGTGATAGAAAATGTAAATAGGTTCAAAGCCCTCTTTGCTTCAACTATTTAGTCTGCGCCTTACAGCATTCGCGATGGATTGGATTTGTTATAAAAAGTGGACAATAATTATGCTCAGTCCGACATCTATAATAGCGGATAATAGCGAAGTCCGCGTATGACATGAGCTACGCCTCACGCTTGTTCCAGGCAGCAGTTAAGAATGAGTGATACTACAACGCCATCGGCTCCTCTGTTGCCGATAACCGTGAATGAGGTCGTATCTATTGTCGCTGTGTCGCTTGATAAGTTACAGCCCCCCCCCCGCCCCCCCCCCCCCCCCCCCTTGGAGTCACACGCATGCGCTTTGCCTATTTTCACTGCAGACCCCCGGGACGAGGCAAAAGCCCTGCAGGCCGCAACGAAGATGCTTTTTGCTTGCAAGTCTGCGGTGCTTCGGGCTGACGTTCATCCATCTGCTATAGAGGTAGATGGATACATGGTACCCGTATACACGGTGAATGAAAGACGCTGCATGCTTAGTTCTAAAACAAAGTGATGTTAATCTAGCTGAACGCTCCAATGTACCTGACCGAAAGGCCTGCTACGGTTCCTCAGTTTTCCAAACTGCCTCTGTAGGGTAGCACCGATCGTGGTAGTGAGGGAGCACCTCTTTACTTAGAGCAGTGCGGTTGGAACAGAGCAGATAGGCTGCATCTATTTCATGTTCCATTTGATCACGTTTCAAGTGTTTCGGTACCCAGGTAAGAATAAATGCTCTGCGAGTAATTCCCTGTTAGCCGCGCGTTCTTGCCATCTCACTTCGCACTCGCACCAAGACCGCCGCCCTCCCTATAAAGCGTGCTTCAGTCGACCACATTAGAATTTCCGTGCACTGCCCTCCGTAACCGACAGGATGTTTACACTAAATGCCCACTAACCGTTGTCAGTGGTCCTTCTTGATTCCGGTAAGATTCACTTTAATCAGGGGGAAAAAAGTATTTTCGGAAACGTTTGCTAAGAAGGCCGAGTTCATTAACATTAGGGCTTTTCTTGAGTGCATTAGCCAAGAGAGCCTATAGCAACTGAGTTTTTCTTACGATAAAGCAGCCTTCCAAGCCCCAAATGCTTCACTTTCTCCCGTTCTGCAAGTCCACCACCTGTGCAAAATTGGAAATCTCTAACATAGTTGTGTGACAATAATCCACTTTTCACTTTTGTAAGAGTTGCGTGGCACTTCGGCATCACAGGAAATCACTGCGCTTATGAAGCTGCATGATTTCCCCACAGGAATTGTCCTAATGTAAACCATCGCTATCTCCAGAATTGACCCAGTTGGTAGGCGGTTTGTTACGCCAGGCGGAGTGCTGACTTTTTGACTAACAGAATAAAGTGTAATTTCACCAATCACGCATTCATATCGTAGTTTCTGGAATTACAGCTTCGTGTGGTATTCTGTGAAAGCAACTCAGCTTTGTTGCACTTGACAGGGCGCTGATTTCACAAAAGCCACTGACGCAGCATTGGCTCAGCTGACAGCCTTGCCTTTCGTACCTGCACAGAGAGTACAGCATTTACGCTCGAAACAAGTAGGCGCTAATGCGGAAGGACATTGTGCTGCACATCGTTCACTGTAGAAGAACAACCGTCCGCTGTCGTTAGAGACTACAATACTAGCACTATGGTCCGATCGGTGGGCATCCTTTAAGGCTTCCCAAGAACTGCTCCATTTCTTGAGGCCCCTGCAAGCCATCCCTGCATATACATCCACATCTCAGGGCCTGCGAATATACTTAATACCGATCTTTCTTTTATCAACCCTTCTTTCAAATCCATAGATGAGTGCCCAACATGAACTCTCTTCTCCTCATCCTTCCCGCCTTCACTCTTCCTTCCACTCTTGTTTCACTCTGAGGATTGTGGGTAAGTTAGGGTGCAGGCAGTGTTCGATCCTGCTGGCTTCGCTTTCTCTTGTGTTGTGCTCAATTAGTTTTCAGCTGTGGTGAACCTGTAGCAACGTACAAAAGGAATGATTGTGCAGGCGACTGCCAAGTTGTGCGCTGTGTGGAGAATGTGCTATGCTTACTTCAATGACAGCCGACAGGTGAGCGCTAAGTTGTGTAATACTGTGTCAGCAACATTACATTCAGCTCAGGCCACTCATCTTTGCTGGAACGTATTTGTTTCTGCAGAATCCTCAAGCTTTCAAAGGACTTGCATATGAATGCCTGAAGACCTTTATGAAAATGTGGGAGAAAATGCTACCGGCAAGAGATTTCTACGTTGTTCTTTACTCAGAGTCATTTTAATCGGGTGCCCACGTGTTATGAGAATATGTTTCAGTCCCTGAAAAAACAAAACTTTGGCTCGTTGCGTTCAAATAATTGCAAAACCTAAAATCCTCACATGAAATGAAAACGAAACTTTACAATTCCTATAGAGAAGGGCGGTTTATTTAAGTAACAACAATAGAAAACATTGTACATCTAACTAACTTCTGCCTCTTCTATATGATGGGTGTTTCCTTTCAATCCACACAGTAAAAGCAGGATCGTGCCAATCGATAGCATCCTAAATAGAACGGCATGATTCGTATTTGCATGAGAGATGTAAAGAAAACATTGTGTTAAATGAACAACAATACTCTTGAAATTTTTTTGTTGAGTTATATGACCACAAAGTACAGGTAATGAAGATAATTAAAACCACGTTAGCATGTATGTGAATGACCTGATGACACTGTTAAATCACGGGATTACAATACGCGGACCAATGCTGGAAGAAGTTAGTTTTTTTTTTTAGCGAAGTTGTTCTCGGTTGTTTGGAGTTTTTGCTGTAGAAATTAGTTTCTTTCTCTGCAGAGTACATTTTAGAGGTGCCTTGCGCTGATAAATAGCAGCTTACCAGGCAGCTCAACCGCTTATTTCTTTGCTATCTCTTAATATTCTAGGGCTTTATGGCTGTGTACAACAATGAATACCTCAAAATTCTGCAACTATCTCGCTTAGTTGGCACCAGTCACGGCTGCATGCATGCGTAATAGAGGCATTGTCATAGGACAGACACATATTGCGACAATTGTTGACTACCGTTATATGTTTCGTTGAATAAACAGGAAGATGCAGAGAAGTACAAGGTAAACGCTGAAGAGGCATTGGAGATGTTTAACGTAAGAACCACTGTTCATAATTTAATCGCTGTGTGGTTGGACATTGCTCAATTTCTCAGGTGCAGCCATTTTTACGGGATGGCGTTTATAACTCGTTCGATCGAAAACCCGTGGGCGTCGTATTTTCTTTTTTTGTTAAGCTAAATCAAGGTCGTACTAAATATAATAGTGTTCAGGTGACAAGTCATTCAGAATATCTTGTATGATTTAAAATATCAGACATACAGCAGTATTTCTAGTTTATTTCTTGTGTTGGATGTCGCCAGGAAAAATCTAACGTTAATTTCACATTCGAAAAGCCGTTATTCAAGCACCTGAAATGATGCTCCTTTGCTTTGAGATTTCTCTGAGGGAGATTTTCGTTGGTAAACGGCATCGTATCGCCTTCGGCGCAGTGTCGCGACTGAAAGCTGTCGCGGTCTCCTCGTAAACAAAGAGAATGCCATTCAGGCTCACTTGCTGACAAGCGGAGTGTAGGGTGGATTCTAGATGCTCCCTCGAATGAGCCATTTGAGGTCATGTTATCTACTGCAGCCAAGGAGTGGAGCATATCAAACAACCAGAGTGCCATGAATGTGGTATAAGTATAGCTATGCTGCAGCCAGCAGTATGAGAACAAACGCTCTGAGAAACATGATAGGGAGCGCCAAATCCCACTTCTAACGATAAGCGCCGGCCACTTTTTGCAACGTCGTGAAGAGGGCCCTCGTGTCTTGGAACATCAATAAACGATGCGAATGGAGTGCACTTAGATGGCGCAACAGTCCGATTGTTATTGAACGCTTTGGATCATAACATGGCCGAGTTCTGCAAGCAAAAGCAATTCCAACCTGCGCGTCATTCATTGTTTACCAAATAGCTCTGTCCTAAAAGAAACGCACATAGCTCTTTGCAAATAGAAAAAGTTTTTTTCGTACAGGAACAGACTTTTTCCATGAACTATTCTTCGTATTTGCGAAGGCGCATTCAGCGCACAGGGCAAACTTCATAAATGACAACAGAGATCGTGTAATATAGCTTCGGAACTTTCGCTACTGAAAAGGCTCGATGTATTGAGATAGCTATGAACAATTAAAAGTATGTACTGCCTTTGACGTCGCTCAGAGGAAATAGGCAAAATTACATGTGCCTACCATGTTTGTTCTTGCTCAAATTTCGCACAAAGGTAGCATTTGTAGTCTGCTTGGTTTTATACTATTATAAGCCGAACTTATTCCTTGATTCGATTACAATTCACCGCAAATCCGCGTCGTCTGCGGCGATAGCGAAAAATCACCGCAAGCTTTCCCAGCAGTGATGGCGGAAGGAACATCGCACTCGCTCCGGTGGAACGAGCGCTCTACAGTTGTTCTTGTTGATAAAGTCTTTATTTGCAAACAGATATAAGTAGCAGGGTGTGGAGAAACGCAAGAGTGGTTATGCGGTTGCGTGGTTAATTTGAATATGCTTCCTCAGCTACTTATTCAATACTGTGCGCAGCATGCATTTTTGGCAAGTCAAAGCCCCAATCCCCACCCCACTAGCGGTTCTCCCCGGCTTTTCTTCACAGATTTACTCCACAGGAGAGCTCCTTCAACCGGAGGGCACATGATGGCGTTACCAGCACTACTGCTGTGAAAGCTTCCGGTTTTGGTTCGCCGTCCTCGCAAACGATCAGTATTGGCCAATAATTATGACCGAATCAGGCAGGTGCCCCACTTAAGTTGTTACAAAGCAGAACTCACCGCCAAAATCTACCATTGTATCAATTTTGAGCCCTTATAATCATAGGCTTAGTCCAAGCGGGTATTGTTTCGATTTCCTCTCAGAGACACAATGGTCAGTATGCTACGGTTTTATTTCTATTTGAGCCATTTCCAGCGAGCTAGCAGGTAATATGTATGACCTTGCTAGTGTCTACTAAACCTTTCTTTTCTATTCTAGGGCTGTGTTGTGAGAAGCATGCCTATGGATGTTCGTCATATGCTTAGAACCATCGTATATATTAAGGATTTTGTTGCCGGTTAAACTTGCACATGGATAATTTGAATAAGAATAAAGAAAAATTTGGTTGTGGCGGAAGAATCGACGCATCCTCAACTTCACTGCTATAGCTATCTTTCACGAGTGCTTTCACATCGGAGGTGATAAAAAACAAAACGCAATGTATTGCGTTTTGAACTTATAACTGTGCATTGTTTTAAGAATGAGCATTATGCAGGAGTAATTGCTTACTAGCAATACCTTCATTGCTTACTCTTTTATGTTGCTTGTTTTTGTACTTTGTACGCCCGTATTAATTTAAACTGTACCATGATATTAAATGCGTACTTCGATATGTCCTTTTCGCGGCTAATGCGATGTGTTTCGTGTAGTTTTTTCTTCGCCTGTGAGCAAGTCGAAGATGAAGATGGTCTAACATTGCATATAGATTTCCGCAGAAGCCTAAGACCTTCCCATATTTAAACTTTTTCGTGGATTGACTTTCGTGCCTCTTGAGTTCTTTTATACACACAAAATAGTTCAGTCAGAATAGTACAGGTTGTACAGCGAGATCTTCCACGGCATTTGCATGAATCGTGTTGAAAAGTTGCGGCAATCACCTGCTAACGTTACCTCCGTACCTATAGCGCTGCAATATGCCACACGTCAGGACACTGAAGATGCCTCCACTCGGAGGTTTTTCCTGGCGTACAGACTTGTCATGTGCCCTTTGACAAGACAAATCCCACATCCTCTTCCTCCTCTCGTCGGGTCTCCGGGCGACCGCGGTCGTCCTGCTTGGCCATCGTGCGAGGATAATCAGTGACATGTTCAAAGCCCAGTAGGAGTTCAAAACCGTGCGAACTAACCACTTACAACTGCTCGCGAATCGCTGCCCTTGATTTGGGTCTGCGATGCTCATTCTGATGTCCACGGATTCACTTTGTCGTAACAAATCCAGGTCTAGATGTATTGAGGAATATTCCTTGCGAAATTGAAGACAACGGCCCTCGGATATTTTCCAAGCAATTGCTTTAAAAGTTTCATTCTCCTACTGTAACCGGGAGTCGCTGTAGCCGTTTTATGTTTCTTGGATCTCATGCGTTTGCATATGCCTCTGTAAGAACAACAATACCGGCACAGCACAAATTCGTTACAGAGGGTAGCATCGTGCAGTTAGCTTGAAGCTTCAGTGAAGCAGTGACAATTCGCAAACTTTATCAGCCGCGGGTTTTGTGGTCGGTCGCTAGTTTAATTACATGTTATACGGTAATGCGGGGAAGCTAATAATTATTTAGCAAAACCGGTTAGTCTTTTTCAGGCAAGGGGAGTAGCTGGTGAATTGTATTCTGCTAAATGAACATTCTCTTCATTCTTTTTTGAGGTGCGCTGCAAACTTCTCCCTTTTGTTTCAAAACTAGTGAAGCTAGTTACGATTTAGCGAAACCGGTTAGTCTTTTACATACAAGGCAAGATGCTGGTTAAAAGTCTTCTATAAGAACGTTCTCTTAATTTAGTTTCGAAGTGCACTACAAACTTCTTCGTTTGTTTTTAACTAGTGCTTTAACTTTAACAGTGTGGCAGCATGGGAGCGAATACTGACCTAATCTATGCATAGGGTGGTTGTCAGACAGTGGCAAATGTCTATAAAGGCAGGTTGCTAGTAATATTCAAATTCATCTTAAGTTTGTGCCCTTTTCTGGGATTCTAGTGTTCCTTTCAGGATAATGTCATCCGTCGGTTTCTGTCTTCAAGATGGTCGATACGAGACTGCAGCCGCTAGTTACGTTTCGTAACTTCCACAGTTATTTACATCGACTCCTCTTTACTGCTTTCAAGAGTTTCCAACGCTATTTTCATAGTGTCTTATCTGCTGCCGAGATTTGAAAGTGAGGTTTCAACGTTATGTAGGCGAAATTGAATTTTTCCAATGCCTTCATTTAATTTCTCTTTACTAAGCTGAACTGCGGTAGCCTGAAGTTACAAGTCGCCAAGTGTGAGCAAAATATCAAGGTTTTGATTCGGTGGCGTTTTTGAGACTTTATTAGCAGTTTTCATGGCAATCCCTTCGTGTTCTATCGAACAAGAGCAATCAGCTTGTCTGTTGTTAGTGGTTTGAGAGCGGGCTCTAGGATCAGTCCTAGTATTTTTCTCAACACCATCCG
Organism: Amblyomma americanum; assembly: GCF_052857255.1. Lineage (NCBI taxonomy): Eukaryota > Metazoa > Arthropoda > Arachnida > Ixodida > Ixodidae > Amblyomma > Amblyomma americanum. The sequence continues at coordinate 61,901,816 of NC_135498.1, read as the reverse complement.
CCAACAACAAGGCAACATCATTGTGAATGCACTCATTTAGAGCGCAAAAGAAGACCTGTAAACACGGAAGCAGCCATAAAAGGCGATTCTTTATCTTTCTTGCATACAAATGAACACTGCTACACACCTGAGCACAAATAATGGTGCTGTGCCAGCGAATGTGGACACCATGCTGCGTCTCTGCTTTTTATAGGGCTAAGGTGTTGTTGGTCATTTATGGCTATCACCACGTTGATGTCGATGAATACGGTGATGACCTGAAGGAGCGATAACCTTCAGCGAACGGTGAAGCAATGAAGTCTTCAGTCATTTCTTGAGCACTTGGAGGCTAAAAAAGTTTATTCCTCCGTAGTAAGGTCATTACAGACGGCGTCACACGCAGCAACGCCTCAGGCCAACAATGATAGGGGGACCTGAAGCACAAATAAAAATGGTGGTATGTCACTGAATGAGCATATCATTCTGCGTCCTTGCGCGGGCGAGTCACTTGAGAGGCGCTGAGTGGCGGGTTTAGAAACTTCGTCAGTGCCCGCAAAGGCATTTTAGTCGTACCGCAGCTCATAAGGTAGCTATGTGCTTCAGCCTTGCCATGGCGTCTCCGTACGTCAGTGTTGGTGCGATAGGCGCGGACTGACAAACTAGGGGAAAAGCCTCAGACCCCTGTTCTTTGATATGGCATCGATGTGAGCCAGTTAATCGGACAACTCTTGATCGGCGGGAAGAAGAGGGAGTTGACGGACCAGCTTCTTGGCACACGAAATGTTGGATCTGTGGCAGTAACCACAAGGGCTACTGCTGCATGTATGAATGTTGAATTGCTTGCATATATTCGCAACCTCTTTAGTGTAGCTCGTACAAGTCGTACCTAACTCTTGTGAATGGTCGTGCAAGTGCTACTCGGTGCTCAGCCTTTGCATATCAGCAAGAGGTTTCTCTTGGAGAATGACCCACGTCTGGAAGTTTGCGTCGTGGTTTAACATACGACTATTTGGTGACGCTGCTAGCATTAAAGATAACGTTGTTCTATTTTGTAGGGTCGTCGCAATTATAGTTGTTCGGACGATCGCAGGATGTGAACCGGCATTGACCTGCCTGATCGTCAGTCCCGCCCGCAGAAGTTAGCCAGACCAGAATACAGACGGATCCATTTGTGCAGCTTAATGGCTGTTTTTATGGGGAACATAAAACATAGTTATCTGCTGTACTTAGCTTGCGCCTGATGAGTTCAGCCCCTCCCCACCTTCACAAATTTTGAAAGGGGATTCACTTGGAGAAGCTCGGGACGACGGGAGGCGGGGCGAAAGAAGTCTGTAATCAGCGAGTACGAGCAGCATCTCGCGCTGAGTGACGATAAGGCGGCTAGGGAAATCGCCATTGACTTCTCTACAACTTCCTTACCTCCTTGGGTGAACGCAAAATAAAGTGGAGCAATATATGCTCTGCTCAAAGTTCATGCGCAGAGATAGTGACAGACAGGCTGAGGTAAGGCGACCAATGGTCACTCAGTTAAAACACGGAAGTACAAAATTTATGCGCATTTTTCTTTATTGCAGAAATTTCAGTGTTATACAGATTGGACGGGACAAAACAGGTAGACGTATCTAACGATAAGCCGTATCTGCTTTAGACACTACACTCGGGCATTTACGTTTTAAAAAACACGGGCTTTTAGGATGGTAAATTATACAGTGGCGGCATTATCATATGGCTTGTCAAATGACTCTGAGGGCATGAGCCAGATAGAAGTTTTTCTTTAGAATTATTTAAGCAGCGTATAGCGTTAGAATCCTGATGCGAAAAAAAATGGGTTGTCGGCAAAATAATTCCCAGTAGCGGAACTGATGTCAGTAGACCGGAAGTGAAAACTTCGTCATTTCTATGTATTCCCATTTCGTCCGTTTATACGTCTCTAAACGTTTAATGGGGAACATGAAACCACCGAGGTTCAGACAGACGTGTTAGAGTCCGCCAACACAACCATGAAAGAATGGCATAAAACTCTATTGAAGGGCATAAATATCTTCTAAAGCTATCGCGCTGCCAACACATAATGTAATTTTTCTTCCCTGTCAATTTTTTTTTCTCCTGCCAGCTTATTACCACGAATGCCGAAATTATGGTCGGGCTGTGCATAAGAATAACCACGCTTTTCAAGACTCGCTATGAGCTGTCTATACCAATGTTGGTTTGGTTAATGGGGGTTTAACGTCCCAAAGCGACTCAGGCTATGAGAGACGCCGTAGTGGAGGGCTCAGGGAATTTCGACCACCTGGGGTTCTTTAACGTGCACTGACATCGCACAGTACACGGGCTTCTAAAATTTTGCCTCCATCAACATTCGACCGCCGCGTCCGGAATCGCACCCGCGTCTTTCGGGCCAGCAGCCGAGCGCCATAACCACTGAGCCACCGCGGCGGCTCTATCTATATTAACAGATTCACGTCACATAACGAAGTTTTGAGCTCTAAGAAGCCCATAGAATTGGCCACGAGCCTCCTTTTATTGGCGCCCTTTATGCTTCAAAGCTGGGGTATTCATAACCTCTTCCTCCGCTAATTTTCAGAAAAATCTACCATTTGTCACCATTACCAAAACCAAGACAAACCTTGTTCATACAAGAGCGAAACAAAGTGCTTAATAATGAGCGTACCCCAAGGGCCACGCCCTAAGACCAGTAGAAGGAATAATCGCCTAGGCCCCGAAGGCAGCGAATGGGGAGGAGTGGTAGAACAATTTCGGAGCAGTGTACGTTTGAGATAGAGATATAGGGGTGAGCTGCCGAACCTGTACAAGCCCTGAAAGCCAGTAGCCACGTTAATGCGGCGAGTTGGGCGTGTTGGTACATATTTTCCAGAAAAAGCAGCGCTAAAAAGACGTGGACACAGACGAGACGAGACGACAGACGAGGCGCTCGTCCTTGTCGTCTCGTCTGTGTCCACGTCTTTTTAGGGCCAGTAGCCACCCTCTCCTCAAATGCTTATGGTTTCACATCGGGTGCCACTATTGGCCTTATCATTTTCATATAGTAGGTTTCACCCCAGTCCTGCCAGGACAGGACAGGGGTGCCTTGTAGCAGCATTAAGGACGTGGTCTTACGCTAGATGTCAAAACAGTATGTCATAATAAAAGCAATGGGCAAGCTTTTGCTTAACACGACATTGTAAAGACGCTGTTGTTCCGTCTGTAGATGTTTAGCAGCCTGCGGCTGGGTCGACAATCTAGGCATCCGAAGAAAGCAGCTAGTCCGGGTGTTTCTCGTTCACGCTTTCCATACTTCCAAACGTATGCTGCGCTCACGTGACAACGATGATCGCATTGACCGCGAAACCTTCTTCCTCGCGTACGGCTGGATATTGCGTTGAGAAAACCTCACGATTGCGAGCATGATGTCTCTGAGCTGCTGAATGCAGCTAATCCAGTGGTCTGTCCTCTGCATCGTTCTGAAGCTGCACTCCCCTCGCGACCTTTTGTTTGGGGCGGTGGGGGGGGGCTGAACAAAACAAAGTGGTCATGAGCCCGTAAAGTGCCCAACGACCGAGCGATGTGTTCTTGTTTCATAATCCCTTCAGAGGCAACGCCAGCACCATCACCGCTTACACTGGAGCCCAACCGGCAAAAAATGACCATTAATAATCTAACCATTCCCGACCTCCTCTCGAGGCCGCAACGCAGAAGGAGCTACTTGCACAAGGAAAGCCAATTGCTGTAGAGCTCTAATCTCTTTGCATTCTCACTCCGAACCGGTCATCTGACGCCACCGCCCAAGCTTTCTACCCTTCCGGTTGTAACAGGTACCACCCGTATATTTCTACAGGAAAGTAACCTCGAAAACGTATTACCAGTTCAGCAGTTCTGCCGCTGATACTCTAGTACCACAACCTTATGAAACTTTTGGTGAGCTGCAGTCGCCAGCTGTCTCGGCATGCGAAGTTTTACTGACCAACATGCATGCAACACGCTTGAAAATATCGAGAGGCATTCTTTGGGGTTTTAGGAAGAATTCGTCTTAGTTCTATTTCCTGAAATAGAGTACATAACTTCGATCATTAGGAATGCATGTCGAGTGAGAAATAAGAAAAAAAAATCTTAAATAATGGACAAGATAACCGCTTGTTTCGTTCATGTCCTGCCTCTTCTTGTTCGTCTCACGTAAAATTCTTTCCGAAATAGCATAATGAACAGATTTGCCCTGCAGAAAGTTATATCGTACGCAATCTTTTCCTTTTTGAGAACAATTTACAACCATCCGAAAGTTATGATACTCGTGCACAGCCCTCTAAACCCGCATCATGATAGCACTGCATGCAGTACGTGCCATTCCATGCACAGGTATGCTGTGCTTGCTCACCCGTTCTGTCAACGTTTTCTTTTTATATTGTTGCGGCCTTCTAAGCGCAAGAATAATATTTTTCACAGCACGAATGACACTCCAATAATATTCTCTCTTGAGTCAGCACTATAGAGCGACATTTTGACTTTGTCCCTCTACAGGCTTCCCAAACTGAGCACTTTTATGTTTTCGTTTAGCTAAAGAACATATGTAAAAGTCATTAGAAGCCAGAAGTCCATTAGGCCTCTTCTGTGAGCAGCTGCGCATCTGCGCGCCTAGAGGAATCCCGGTCTCGCGTGCAGTAAAACAAACTGACACTAGCAGGTGCGTAATGCATGTCTACGCCAGCTGGTCATTCACCGGCAGCGTGTGAGCGAGAATTCTGCTTCACTGCGGCGATCTGTGCAAAAGCTACTAGATTCATGTAGCTTTTCATCCACCCCTCATCTAACCGACCGTCTTACTTGTTCCCCCTTCTTCGAAGGAAAGGAAAAAAATTAAACTTTTGCTCCCAAAAATGACATGCTAGTGGGAACGAGCAAGCACTGCAATCAAATTCTCGGTCTTTTCTTTTTGACCTGGTGTTTTTTAGGCGTCGTTAAGAGCCAGCAACAAATTATACGGTGCGGCAAAAAATTACTGAGTACACCAAGGATGGCGCACCTCATTTGAATTCGGTCTTATTATAAGCTGCCCTCAAAGTTTCCAAAGGTGCATTTCATTTTTTTCTTTGACGCGACACATTTTTCTTCGAAAATACAAAGCAACCTGACACAAGCAGTCACGACACCACCTAACAGAATTATCTTTGTGCTGCAAATACTGTACTGTAATCCTTTATTTGGAGCAGATTTTCAATAGAATGGGGAGCAATCTTAAGCACGCTTTTATTTTCGTTATTTAGCATGCATGGTGTTGCTAACCTGCGATGCGTGAAACTTAATATGACGTTATCTGTTAAAATACCTTAATCATATTGAAAAATCTTCACGTGTACCTCCTTATCATCATCAACAGCAGCGGGGGAACAAAGCAGGTCACCATTTCTATTAAATCAGCAATACTGGATGTTGCTCGCAGCGATACTTTTGAGTATTTTTTCACGGAATTCAAAACTGCTTGCATCAAACATTATTTTTATTCCTAAATCGCACATCCTGAACAATTTCGCGAAAGAATTTTGTTCTTTAAATCACGCCCTTTGAACAACCTGACGACGAGCACAAAGATTTTCACTATCAAATGAGGCATTATTAGAAGATATGATACAATGGAGACTGCTCTATATGAGAAAAAAAAATTGGCAGACACTATAATGCTCTGAGGTCATCAAATGCGTAAGGGGAATGCGGTTTTGGGACCATGCTTCCCACTTGTTCTTTTTCTTATTGGTGCTTTTCCATCAGATATTTTCTCTTTTACCGCATGTCATTGCCTGAACATTTCAACGATTAATTTCGCATTATTTGGCTGGATTTATGACTCGCTGATGATTTTTTTCTTTTGTGTATAGTGCATTTTCACTGAGCTTTCTTTTAGGTGGCTTCCTGGTTCTCTGTTGCCTTTTTATGCTACTAATTTTTTTTGATTGTGCACATTAACCCTTGCCTTTCTTTGGATCAGCCGCTGATTCGTGCTCACGTTCGGCACTGCTCCTCCCCTCACTGCACTCGCACCTCACGGACGCAGTTGCTCCCGCCTTTCTATCTCAGTGGACGCAGTTTTGCTCTTGCCTGTTGCACGAGGGTGGTTCTCCCGCTTGGTTTCGACTTGGCTTGCTGCAAGCTGCACAGGCTTCACTCGACAGCCACGCAGAGACACAAAGCGATATTTGCTCTATGCTATATGCTATATGAGTGAATGGCAAACATATGCGAACGTTGTGTTCTGTAGCCTAAACGCAGGTACTGCCTCACTAGTGAAGTCAGGATGCGTATTTGAAAGTTGTATTTGTTGCTGAGTCTGAAAGTTCCGTATTTATGCTGCTCCCACTGGGTTTTTAATGGCCACACAACACACATTGGTACAGCAAACGCATGCTATTTCTGTGGCTTCCTGTAAAAGATTGATATCTTGGAACATGAGTATAATACAAAGACAACCGCCGTATTTCGAAAAAGTGGGAGTAAAATTGTTTTTAAGGCGGGCGTTTCATATTGTTACGTGGTCCAGGCGGGAACGACGCGAGAACGCCCGGACACAGCACACAGGTCAAGAGCACAAGGCGGCCCGCACAGAGCACCAGGCACAGAGCACCGAATCCCAGAGCACGCGCGCCTCCAAGAGTCTTCATTCATCTCTTCTATCCGTTGCATGGCCCCCGGTCGCAAAAAAAAACACCGTCTCGGTGGAAATTAGGGCGGGGCAAGGGATTGCGACACGTAGGGCTTGAGGCGAGAGACGTGGACAACGTCACTCTGAGATGCACCGGAGGTGGTCTCCGGAAAGGCCGGGGCAATCTCGTAGGTGACGGCGGTGACCTGGCAGAGCACACGGTATGGGCCAACATAGCGGGACATTAGTTTTTCGCAAAGCCCGACACGGCGTGTGGGCGACCAAAGCAAGACGAGGGCTCCAGGGGAAAAAGTTACCATGCGGTGGCGGCGGTCGTAGTAGTCCTGCTGTGAAACCTGCGAGGCTTGTAGGCGGGAGCGAGCCAGCTGGCGGGCGTGGTCGGCGCGGGCAATAGCGTCATGGGCATATTCAGAAGGCGGGGAAGGAGATGTCGGAAGCAGCGTGTCCAAAGGTAATTGGGGTTTACGACCGCACAACAGATAGAACGGGGAGTAACCGATGGTCCGGGGAAACGTACATGGCGAGCATATCCGTGAGAGTGCGGTTGAGGCGCTCTGTAAGACCGTTGGTTTGGGGATGATAGGCGGTGGTCAGCTTATGTTTTGTTGAGCATGAACGGAGAATGTCGTCGACAACTTTAGAGAGAAAGCAACGGCCGCGGTCGGTGAGAAGTTGGCGGGGTGCACCATGACGGAGGATGAGGTCGTAGAGGAGAAAATCCGCCACGTCGGTAGCAGTACTGGTGGGGAGGGCCCGCGTGATGGCATAGCGAGTAGCATAATCTTTCGCAACGGCAATTCATTTGTTTCCAGAGGTGGACTCCGGAAACGGGCCCAAAAGATCCAAGCCAACACGATAGAATGGTTCAGGGGGCACATCAACAGGCTGGAGCAAACCCGCGGAGAGCGTGGCGGGACGTTTCCGGCGCTGGCACTGGTCGCAGGCACGCACATAGCGGCGGACGGACTGGTAGAGACGGGGCCAAAAGAAGCGACGACGCACGCGGGCGTAAGTACGCGAGACACCCAGATGTCCAGCAGTGGGGAGGTCATGGAGCTCGTGGAGGACGTCGTTGCGCAGATGCTTCGGGACAACGAGCAGTAGGTCTGGGCCGGCCGGGTTCAGGCTTCTGCGGTAGAGTGTGTCATGATGAAGTACAAACCGGCGCAGGGCATGGTCAGATGGAGAGGTTCTGAGGCGGGAAATTATAGAGCGGAGCTCGATATCTCGTCGCTGCTCATCGCCAAGGTGAGCAAGAGCAGAGAGCGAGAAGAGGTCAGCGGCGGTGTCACTGCCAGAATGATCAGACGAGTCAACGGGATATCGGGAGAGGCAGTCAGCATCAGTGTGTAGCCTACCGGACTTATATACCACGGTATAGTCGTAGTCTTGGAGGTGTAAAGCCCAGCGACCTGGGCGGCCAGTAGGATCTTTCAGTGATGAGAGCCAGCAGAGCGCATGGTGGTCCGTGACAACCGTAAAAGGGCGGCCGTACAAATATGGGCGGAATTTCCCAACCGCCCAGACAAGGGCTAAGCACTCACGTTCGGTAATTGAGTAATTGCGCTCCGGGGCGGAGAGGAGGCGGCTGGCGTAGGCGATGACACGGTGCTGTTCGGATTGCCTCTGAGAGAGAATAGCGCCGATGCCATAGCCACTGGCGTCTGTGCGGACTTCAGTGGGAGCTGTCACATCGAAGTGGGCCAGAACTGGCGTGGTAGTAAGCTTCAATATCAAAGTGGAAAACGCGTGTGCTTGGTCGGGTCCCCAGATGAAGGTGGCTTCCTTTTTCAGGAGGTCGGTGAGGGGGCGGGCGATGTCGGCGAAGCCTTCAACAAATCGACGAAAGTAGGAGCACAGCCCTAAGAAGCTGCGGACGTCGTTACAGGAACGTGGCTGACGAAAGTCGTTAACGGCTCGGATCTTATCAGGGTCAGGGTGCACCCCCGTGTCGTCGACGACATGACCCAAGATGGCGAGTTGACGGCGCGCGAAACGGCACTTAAACGAGTTGAGCTGCAGGCCAGCATGACGAAAGAGGGAAAGGATCTGAGAAAGGTCAGTGAGGTGAGAGGAAAACGAGGGCGAAAAGACAATGACGTCATCGAGATAGCACAGGCAGGTTGACCACTTAAAGCCTTGCAAAAGAGCATCCATCATGCGTTCAAATGTGGCTGGTGCGTTGCATAATCCGAAAGGCATAACTTTGAATTGATAAAGGCCATCAGGAGTCACAAAAGCGGTTTTCTCACGGTCCTGTTCATCTACAGCAATTTGCCAGTAGGCGGAGCGAAGATCTATGGACGAGAAGAATTTGGCACCATGGAGGCAGTCAAGCGCGTCATCGATACGCGGCAGGGGGTACACGTCCTTTTTAGTGATGTTATTCAGGTGGCGATAATCAATGCAAAAACGCCATGAGCCATCCTTTTTCCTGACAAGGACGACAGGTGAGGCCCAGGGACTGTGTGAGGGTTCGATAATGTTTTTTTCTAGCATTTTAGTAACTTCCGCATTGATTACTTGACGCTCGGCGTGAGAGACCCGGTAAGGGCGGCGGCGGATGGGAGGGGCATCGCCTGTTTCAATGCGGTGCCTGACGGCGAGAGTTTGACCCAGCGCGGTGTTGTTCACGTCAAAAATATCCGAAAAAGATTCGAGAAGGGCACGAAGCTTGGCAGTTTGATCGGGATGGAGGTCGGTAGCCATCATGGTTGTGAAGGTGTCGGTCGACAGAAGAGACTGCCGGCGTGGTGCGGCGGTTTCTGGAACTGGGTAGCGGGCAACGTAGCCACGTGGCAAGGAGCGAGAGGGGATAGCGTAGCGACGCATATGCCGGACGGTAGCACTTGAGAAGTGAGGCCGAAGTTGAGGAAAGGCAGAGAGAGGGCGTTGGCTTGGACGGTGGCAATGGTATGAGGTAGGGCAACGTTACGGGTCAGGAGGAGGTCAAGATTGGGAGTAACGAGATAGTCGCCATCGGGAACTGGGTGAGATGGGGTCAATGGAACAAAAGAGGCGGTTCGGGATGACAGGCGAGCATATGCGGTACTGAATAGTCGCAGTGATACATCAAGTGGGTCTGAATCCAGCATTGGAAGGGCGAGGTGTAGAACACCCTCCGAGCAGTCAATGAGGGCGGAATGGTCAGTCAAAAAATCTAAGCCGAGGATAAGGTCATGGGCACAGGTGGTCAGCACGGTGAACTGAACTGGTATACTCTGGCCGGCAATAGTAAGGCGCGCGGTACACATACCGTCCACAGCAGGCGTGCCACCATCCGCGACACACACACGGGACGTTGCAGGCGTTAGGACTTTGCGGAGGCGACGGCGGAGGGCAGCACTCATCACTGATACATGAGCACCGGTGTCAATCAGGGCGCGCACAGGAACACGGTCGATAGTGACGTTCAGAAGATTAGGTCGAGTGGTCGAGAGAGGATTTGTAGTCCGGGTCGTTGATGCAGCGTCACCTCCGGGAGCTGCATCACTTTGTTTTCCAATTGGGAGCGGCTGCGAGAAGGCGACTGGGGGGAACGAGAGCGGCGGCCCTGCGGGGACGGAGAGCGGGAGAATCGGCGTGGAGGGGGTACGGCTGGTGCAGACGGTTCGGACGGGGCACGGGTCGAGAAGTTGTGGGATGAGGCGGGACTGTAGAAGGAGGGAAAGACGTTGCGGGGCGTTGAAGACCATGGACTACGGCAATGACGGGCGATGTGGCCAATGCGAGAGCACCGGAAGCAAATGGGATGGTCGTCCGCCGTGCGCCAGTCATTGGGATTGCGGGAACGGGGCAGAGAATAATAGGTGCGACGAAAAGCACAGGGAGGGGGCTGGGGGGTGTCCGGGCTTCTGATGGCGCACACTGCTGGAGCGAGGTTCAGATGAGCGAGTTCCTGCCGCACGACGGCCTGAATCAGCGACACAGCGGGCAGGGTTGTATCAGGGACGGAGGGCGGGGATATATCACAGGTGCGAGGGCCTCCAGTTCACGTCGGACGATCCGGGTGACTGAATAGGTGACGGCAGGGGCGTCCGAGGGCGTGCGGGATGGTGATCGGTGGTCCTCACAGGAAGATGTCGCGGCCGTGTTGGGAAGGCGAGAAAACGACGGCGAAATGCGGCGGCCTTTGACTTGCTCAAATCGACCGCACTCGTTTATGATGGAGTCAATTGAGGTACAGTCTTTGCAAACAAGCAAGTGGAACGCATCGTCGGCAATGCCTTTGAGCACGTGGCCCACTTTATCGGTCTCACTCATTGCGGCGTCGACCTTGTGACAAAGCGCCAAGATGTCCTGAATGTAGGCCACGTAGCTCTCGGTAGAAGACTGTGCTCGAGTAGCCAGCTGTTTCTTGGCAGCGAGCTGGCGGTCATCAGGTCTACCGAATAGCGTCTTCAACTTTTCCTTAAAGGTGTCCCAACTTGTTAGCTCTTCCTCGTGGGTCTCGTACCATACGCGCGCCGTGCCATTGAGGTAAAAGATGACGTTCGCGAGCATTAGCGTAGGGTCCCACCTGTTGTAGTTGCTGACACGCTCGTAAAGGTTAATCCAGTCTTCGACGTCGGAGCCATCTGTGCCGGAAAACGTGCCGGGGTCGCGAGGTGGAGCCATGATGACGAAAGGAGGGGTAGTGGGGGTAGTGGGGCTCCTTGACCGGCCGGGTGGAGCCATGGTGGTAGTCCCGGCCTGACGAGTACTACGAAGCTGCGTGGTGTGCGCAGCGTAAAATCCGCACCTCCACCAAAGATGTTACGTGGTCCAGGCGGGAACGACGCGAGAACGCCCGGACACAGCACACAGGTCAAGAGCACAAGGCGGCCCGCACAGAGCACCAGGCACAGGAAGGGAGGAAGGAAGGCCTCAGACGTTGCTGGCACATACCCACTACGGGGGAGTGGCCAAGACACAGGCCTCCAAGAGTCTTCATTCATCTCTTCTTCTATCCGTTGCAATATTTTTACAGATATTTTCGGTTATCGCTCGGCGTCAATGTGAACCGTCGAAGCGTCCGTAGCGCTTTTTCCTAGTGTGCAGAGCCCCGTACACCCTCAGAGCTGCCAGAAACTGGACCTCTCTAATAGAGCTATTTTGCTGGAGGAACCAATTTACTCTAGGTGTAAAATTTGGACAAAATGAAGTATTTTCTTGTTCGCAGAAGCTGCCTTTTCCCTGCAGTGAACACAGTGGCATTCGTCAATGTGAGAGTCACTCGAGTTTGTAGTTATGTCGTAGTACACCGTGGTATAAAAATAAAAATGCCTGTGAGATGATACCTCCCGTGCGAGGGCTGCACAGTTCGGCGTCTAAGCTAACTGCAGACCCCAGAAACGAGACATGGGCTGTAGTCGTTGCAGCAACAATGGTTTATGCTTGCAAGTCCCAAATAATTCGGGATAGAGTTCAGCCATCGGCACTAGAAGTGAGCGCTCTTAGGCCTAGCCTTAATGCACACTGTTGCATAGGCGGCGAAAGTGAAAGACATACGTATCTCTGAAGCTGCCTAGTGCGAATTCACCCGGGACCTCCAAGGTATGGAACCGCAAGCTTTTCGGATGCTCCTCAGCCTGCGAATATCTGTCTCAAGGGCGGCTTCGGTCACCTAGCCCCAGACTTCCCCTGCATTTAGGAGCCCACAGTTGTCACCTTGAGAGCGTATATTTGGTCTCTCAACCAGCTTCTTTCTGATCAACTTGCACCCCTCTCTGCATCCAGGCGTTATACAACGATCAGCGAAACATTGTTGCTTGTAGAATGTTTTATTTTCATCACTATTCCCATCTGCTCCAAGGCTTCCATCCTCCTTATATGCTTCCTGGAGCCGATAACTCTAGAATTTCTGTGTGCTGCTCCACTACTCACCACTGAGGTTGACTAGTTAACTGCACAGTTAACAATGGCAGTGGCTCGGAGCAGGCGCTCATTACGTAAATGACCGTCTTGATCAAGCTTGTGACATTATTTCTGCGATTTTCTTCTATGGCTCCGGAGCATAAAGGGACAGCCGTTTCAAGCGTTAGCCAAGAAAGCGCTCTGCAAAGGTCTGGCTTCTTCTACCTCTAGAATTGAGTTGATTTGAGGTGTTGAATGCTACAGGTGGGATTAGTTTTGCTTATTCTGTCGGCAGTTGCTCCATCGTAGCGTCACTTCTATGTTAATAATGTCCTAAAACCTGTCGTATCTACCCCGCTGTGCGCACTGCCTCTTATAACAGCACATATTCCACTCCCGCGGTCACCATCTATGCACAAAATCACTCCACACAGTCCACATCACAGTCCACTCCAGAAGTCACCATCTATGCACATATTCAATCACAGTGGAACATAGTCCATTGCAGTGCCACAATCCATACACACATTCACTCACAGTATAACATAGTCCACTCCAGAAGACACCATCTATGCAGACATTCAATCAGAGCAGACCATAGTCCGTTCCAGCTGTCGCCATTTAGAAACAAGATCAGTGTCCTGCAGAAATGTTAAAAGAAGGCGTGCAGCCTTCCTTCTGCATGTCTGGTTTGCACTCGGGTAGACAACCTCCTGAACTGTACTGTGAAAGGTTCCTGTCTTCTTGAAGGAAGCGAGCATCACATACCTTTCCGCGTTGTACTCTGGGCAGTACATAATATAATGTCCAATATCCCCGTACACACCACATAAAGAGCATAGCGGAGAGAATGCCATGCCCGTCTTATGCATCCAGGCAGGACTGGAGTGCGAGCAGAGGCCGTGCGAATTCGATGCAGTAGAGTCGCCTGGGATCTTCTCAGTCCCTCGGTCACACATGGCTTGTGGGGCGCACTCCGCAGGTCACTGAAATGACTGAGCACCGCTTTCCTGTAGAGACTGTTTCCAGCTTGAGGTACTTTTCTTGATGGATTCTTTGGCAGAGCTTTATGGGCGAGACTGTCAGCCAAATCATTGCCGCTGACTCCTATGCGAGAGGGCACCCATCAGAAACATAGAGAAAAGCCTCTGCTGTGCAGATTCTGCACCAAGCGTAGAGTGCTTATAGACAAGGCATCAGTAGGAAATCCGCGCTCTAACCTCTGAAGGGCAGATTTTTAATCAGTTAGGATGACAAAAAGTTGAACCGGACAAGACCCTAGCTTCCTAAAGCCGCCTCAATAGCAACTTTCGGCCGTTGTGGAGGATACGACAGCCGTAAAGAGTACAGACCACTTACAGTCCAAAGAAGGAATGTAAAAAGCCGCTGCGCTAGCTTGTTTGACCTTGTCCGCAGAACCATCCGTGAAAATTTGAAGATGGCGGGCATACCCTGTTTCCAATTGTTCAAGTACGATCGAAAGCGCTGCTGCCGAAGGAGAGCTGCGCTGTGCGCTCACATGGGGAATTTTGACCTTACAGTCGAGGGTCGGAAAAGACCAGGGGTTTTCAACCGTTTCATTTCCCTTCGGACATTAAGGCCTAAAGAACGGAGAGTATTAAGTTCCAAGTAGGCCTTCGACTCATATCTCTTGCAGAGCCGCTGGAGTCGGGATCGCCCAGCTACCATCTCTCCTAGGCGGTCAAGATGCATTAATTGTCTCTGAGAAGCGACAAGGCTAAGAGTTTTTGATAGAGACTCATGAAATACTGCCTTTTTCACAGCCGCCTGCGGAACTCCAATGGCTCTTAGGCCCTTTCTGTGGACAACTTCGAGACGATCCAGCTGCGATGCCGAGGGGGAAATTAAAGGTAATTGATACATTATGCGACTGAACACCAGCGCTTCATGCAGTCTCACCATTGAAGAAGGATGGTTTCTCCATTTCTCACTTGCAATTCTACGGATCACATTGAGACGCGAAGATATAGATGAGACCATCGCGTTGACAGCTTTTCGCCACTGTAAACGGGAGTCAATAATGACGCCCAGGAAACGCGTGTGGTAGAATTGGCGAATGGAAGAGTGACCGAGGTCTTCCTTCAACCGCGCTTGACGTCTTCCTACATCTGGAAACAGAACAAAGCCGAATTTTTTCAATGATAGAGACAATCCCATACATTGAAGATAAGCTTGTACCGAAAGTAGAGTCTGTCGAGCTATCAGGCTAATCCCTTGTGTTGGTAGCCAGTAATCCAAATACAGATGTATTCAGCATATATTGATATACGCACTTGCCTGCAGTTTTTTGTGGAATGAATTGGGGAGGCCAGCCATTACGACCTTAAAGAGCGTGGGGGAAAAACACTTCTCTGAGGCACACCTCGTGATAGAACCTTTTCTATGCTTAAGGCACTCCCCAACCGTACACGAACCGCACGATCCCGTATTGACTTGTAAATTAATCGTAACATATGGCCCCGTAGGCCTATGCCTTGCAAACTGTTTAAAATTTAGCCCTGAAGCACGTTGTCGCAAGTTTTTGCGACGTCAAGAAAAATGGCTAAGGTGGAAAGGCCGAAAGCTCTCTGGTGTTCAATGTGGCTCACCAAGTCTAAGACGCTATCTCGGGCACTAAGACCTCGGCGGAATCCTGTCATACATGTTGGCAGTGCCTTGCTGTCCTCAAGCCACCACGATAAGCGTACATTTACCAGCTTCTCCATCAACTTAGCTACACAGAAGGTCAATGATACAGGGCGATACGAGGCAAGGTCCGTCATGTCTTTGCCAGGCTCCAGTACTGGAACTACATGTGCCACCTTCCATGACAGAGGAACATCGCCAGTCTCCCAAAATCGGTTGATGAAGTTAAGGAGCTCCTTCCTGAGTTCCAGGGGCAGATTATGCAGCATTTGGTTGGTGATGCTGTAGGGACCTGGTGCTGGTGCACACCGGCACCGCAGGCCACTGTGCGCAGTCTGAAGCTCGCGAAGCATGAATGGGACGTCCATTATAGACCTGGAGGTAGCAGGTGGTGCATATATATCCATTCCAAAATTAGCGCGTACGAGTGCGGCTGCAAATTCCTCTACCAAGCACGCAATAGGCTTTTTATTGCGTATTCCAAGAGCTTCAAAAGGCTTCGAAGGGCGAGAATCACCAGCAAGGCTCTCACTAACCGTCCATACTCTCGTCATCGGTGAGAACACAGTCAAACCAGCTCAGAATGAGGCCCATTAAGACCTGCAGAGCTTGTTCGTGTGCCGTCTAATGGCAGAATTAAGCTTATTGACGGCCGTCTTCAATTCCCTGTCGTCCTTCTTCCGCATCAGTTGGCGCTCCACCCTTCTTCTCGCAGGGGAAAGGTTCCTGGGTATTAAATCCGGGGCCGGAAAATAATCAGGTATCTTGACCGCCGTAGTTGCTGCCAGCTTAGTAGAAATCATTTTATCATTGACATCATCAGAAACATGTTCTAGGTGCTCTCTGTACTTGTCCCAGTTGACCACATTGCTAATTTTAGTACCACGCGTACGAAAGCTGGCAGCAAACACAAAAATCAGATAGTGATCACTTCCCATGCGGTCAGGCGCTGTTGACCATCTCACGCGGACGTCAGGTAAATGCAGAGTCAGGTCTACAGCTGTCGCCGAGGCTGGAGGCCGGAAGAAAGTGGGGCTTCCGTCATTAGCAACATACAGGTCCAAACTATCGCACTAGGCATGGAATTGTCTTCGCAGCCTCAGTCAGCGTCGAATGCAGGTGGCCACGCCCGCGTCACTTTTTACGCACAAGACCCCTTTCACTCCACCCATTCTCAGGAGCTCTTTTTGAATAAGGTCCTTTCCATGCAGTTTATACGATCCGTGTTCTGGCTCGCTGGCGTCGAGACACAGAAGAATTGATTACGTGCCCTCACTGCACGATGCTAACATGCGGCGGCATATCCCACCTCCTGTGGGACAGCCCTGACTTCGCCACCGGGCGTTCCAAGATCCGACTCTACCGCCTTAACTACCGCGCCCTCTAGCAACTGATTCTGATGTCCAAATTGTGCTTGCAAGATATGGCTCCCATCAGGGCCTGATCAGAGCCATGTGAGGTGACTGACGACCGTGAAAACTGCAGACTCTGTCTACTCCTCGTTACCGCCCTCGCATGGCCATGTGCCTTTCTTGCCCAATAAAGGACTTTCACCTCTGCTCGGAAGTTGAACCGTCGCCACGTCATCAGCGTGCCCGGTCGTCGCTCTCTTCAGGGCAAATTTATTCGATTTGTCTCTGCGGGAAGGTCTCAAGTTTTCTGGTGCGAATTCACTTCTTGCGCCGCTGTTCTTACCAGACGGGCGTGGGCTTATTGAACAGCGTGCCAAGATCTGGGATTCTTGCTTTTTTTTTTGGATTCTTCTTCAAGAACGCGGAGACCGTTTCTCTCGGGCTCTCCCAAAGCTCTGAAGAGGGGAGGTGGGGCCAAGAAGATGGCCTGTATAGACATCATCGTTATCGTCATATCAATAACTACGTCCACTGCAGGACAAAGATCTCCCCCACATCTTGCCATTTAACCGTGTCCTGTGCCACCCACGGCAACCTTATCCGGCAAAATTTTTAACCTCAACCGCCCATCTGGCTTCCTGCCACTCCCTGCTACGCTTCCCTTCTCTTTTAATTTTTTCCGTTACCCTTAATGATCGTCGGTTTCTTGTTCTCGCATTACGTAACGTGCCCACACTCCATTCTTTCTGTTTTAGGTTAGGATGCCATAAACTCGTGTTCGTTCCTTAGCCAACTCTGCTCTCTTCATATCTGTTAACGTTACTTATCATTTTGCTTTCCATTACTTGATGCGCAGTCCTCAATCTCAGTTCAGTCCTTTTTGCTAGCCTCGATGGTTCTTCCCATCAGGTGAATACCTCTAAGATGCCGACAGCCTCCTTCCATCCTCCCGCACAGCCCCACACGCTCCTTAACCCCACTCCACTTTCATTACCGTCTCATGCCGTCGGCCAGCGCATTCTGCGCATCCACAAGGGCCACCCGTACCTACATCCGTCTTGACTGCCGGCGGATCCTCACCCCCGCTGGGCGTGCAGCATTCAATACCTGGGAAGTCTGGGAGGAAAATTGCCAGTAGCAGGGCAGTCAACGTCATGTACCTCGATCACATGAACGTTTGAGTTCAGGTGGGGCCGAGCGGGGTATCAGAGCCCTGAAGGGCTAACAGCCATTGCATTAATAAAGCTTCCACAGCCACCACTGCCTATTATATACTTTCCTCTTGAGAGACACTGGCAAATTGCCATTCATGAGCTTACTGAAGCGGTCGAATGCCACTCTTATTTTCCTAGTTATTTCAATCTCGTCGTCCGGATCTGCGGTCACTCTTGCCACAAATAGACGTATTCCCTTTCCATTTCCGATGCTACCCTGCCTATCGCAAAACGGTTGTTCCGTTAGGAGGCGATAATTAATTTTTCTGGATGTTGATTTTTAGACCAACTGTTCTGCTTTGACTATCTGCGTCCTCTGTTTGTCCCCTGAGTTATTCAGCAATTCAATTCAATCAGGAGCCGTAGCGGTGGCTCAGTGGTTGTGGCGCTCGGCTGCTGACCCCAAAGACACGGGTTCGATCCCGGCCGCGTCGGTCGAATTTCGATGAAGGCGAAATTCTAGAGGCATGTGTATCGTGCGATGTCAGTACACCTTGAAGAACCTCAGGTCGTCGAAATTTCCGAAGCCCTTCACTACGGCGTCCCTCATAACCTGAGTTGCTTTGGGACGTTAAACCCCATAAACCAAACTATAAACCAAACCATGCTATTGCTTGCACCTCTGCATCTGAGTTGCCCTGTCTGGAATTTCAAGCGACCCGCTCCAGATAACACGCTGAGAGCTTTGTGAATCAGCCATGGGATGGCGCCATGTGGTTTGGCCGCGGTGTATTCCAGTCCTCCTCAGCCCCGCTTTCTCCAAGCGGGGGCGCGCACGCTGATGAGTGTGAAGTAGTTTGTGAGAACTCGCATGCACCTCAAACGATTGTTAGGAACTTGGAGGCTCGTAGTCACAATAAATTTCTTTCTCTTCTCAGTTACTTCTATATTCCTTCGATAGCTCGCCAGGCTGCCTTCGGGTTTATATGATCGTTACGCAGACATGATTAGAAAATTTGAGTTTATGTAGTTGTCGCAGCTGGCGCCAGACAAACAGAATTATAGATCATTGCAAGAGGTCTGTGCACTGAGTACCGTAACAGGTCCGATGATGAAGGTGATTATTTAGTGTCAACAAGTAATAAGCATTGGATATAACCCTTAAAAATGTGATCTGTGTGCAGTTGTACGCATTGCTGATTCTCAGCTTTTTTCTCGGGGTGTGCTCGACCTAACACTGGCTTTTTTTCTCTTTCAGGTTAATTTGGCGTCGTTAATTTTGGTTACATGCTGCTTTCTTGCGCTATGTAGCAAATAAAAAATATTAATTCTCAAAATATTAATCTAAGGAGCATGTCCTTCACCATTACTTTTTTTTTCGCAGACATATGTTTTGCCAGTACCTGCAGAGTAATTTTTCTCTGCGTCGTTTGCACCCTCGCCAAGTAGATTGATTCCACGATCTCTAGGATTTAAGTTACTGAAATCCTTGTATTTTAATAACAGCTTCCAGCTATTTAGACAGCTTGTAAAAAACTTTTTACAGATGTCTAAAAAAAATATGACGTGCTTAGTTGCAAGAGTAATCAAATGACTTCTTTCAAGACCAGATACACTATTTCGGGGGTAAAAATATTTCTTTTGAATCTAAATTATAAGTGGAGCCCTAAATGGTCAACCGGCTTAGCGTGCATTGTCTCTTCGCCACATTCGATGGTGTTGCATCAGATTAGCTTGGTCTCCTTCTGACAACCTATATCTGCATGCTTGAGCAACTTTCTTTGAACCAACAAGCGCCTTCTTGAAAATGACTGCGCGCATGCTGCATGGAGCCCACTCACGCGAAGGACTGAATAAGCGCTCGCGAATTAAACATGAGTAAGTCTAAGTGCAAATACGAGATCGGTCGCCCTGAACTTTTCATGAAGAAGCTACAATTAAACGCTCTCAGACAAGTAGATTAAATTGATTATGGCTAAATCAGTTGAATACCGAGTGGTATGCATTACCCAGTTGTATGCATACAACTCTTTCTTTCATTATGCGCGACCAAACAGCGCCCAATGACTCGCTTTGCCGACAGTCAAGACCACTGAAATTAGAAGTTGCCGCACTTCGGGGCTTAAATCGAGCGTATACCTGAAACTTGTTCCCCGAAAGCAAGTTGTGTTAAATGATGCAATCGATGTGCGCAGGTCAGCGCAGAAGTTTTGATCAGACACTGCATAGCGCAGTGCACACGCAAAGCCCCATCGGAGACAGCGCTCCGGAGGAAAGCATATTTTGCTCTGTAAGACGCGCCTTGGGACTCTGAAGTAGCACAGCTGTCCCGTGGTAGCTTTTGCATTCTGCGGGCTTTCTGTTAAGGTCAGTAAATAAGGCTGCGTAAACATTGCCTTGCCGCAAACAGTTCACCAGATGTTTTGCAAGTTTTCTGATTTCTGGTTTGCCACTTTATTCTAGATATAAATATTTGAAAAGGCAACAAATTAACCTTTACTAAATACTGAAGTTTCCAGAACAAATAAGTACTGCTGACTCGACCATGCTGCTCTCAACAGCACTCAGCCGGTTTCGCTCGACTAAGTCCGTTCTTTCTAAATGACTGGTTACTTTTTGTTGGGACACGCGGATGTGTAGGTAGGTGACAAGCATGCTAGAAACAATAATTTAATTGTCCATACACTTAAATCGATGCGAATGCCCTGGTTGTTGAGGGTTGCATGTTTGGAAAATTCAGCGCGAAACTAAACAAGACGAAAAGGAGAAACACAAACACTTGCGCTGTTCAACATCGTTCTGTTTCGCGCTGAATGTACCGAACGTGCATGTACTCGAACTCGCCAAATTCAGCATCCCTTTTGAAGCACGTTGTGAGCCATAGATAGTAACTCGTAATATGGTCGAAGCTGAATCGCTTCGAAGAGTGTGTGATCACAATTACGAAATTCATTGGACCGTGTAATGACCCTGAAGTAGAAAATTAAGAGGATGCTTAACGCTTTAGTGCCTGATGGCGGCACATTACACCACAACCCAAAAATCTCCGCTCGCGCTTCAGTGACGCATGAAAATGCTATTAATTTTTGCTAGGATAGCTCCTACGGGATCGCTGTTTCTATTGGCATCACTGTTCTCGCACTTGTACTAAGTGGCGCGGTGTAAGGAACAAGAAGCTGCAGCCCGGAAGGCATTACTGATGAAGCCGAGGTGTAGTAAATTTGAGAATTTACGCCTCGCTAATCATTCTTTGTTTCCCGCTCAGATTTTTCAGTGTTTTGTGAGGAGCCTTAAGTTCCTAAGCTCATATTCACGTCATAAATATTATTGAATGCGTAGAGGCTTCGCAGAACTACGCCTTTGACGTGTGCGATTTTAACACCACCGGGGCTCAATGGTTGATAGCGGTGGCCATTAAGTGACGATATATCATCTTTCTAGAACAACATCTGCAAGTCTTTTTTCTGATGCACCTTAACAGATGAGTTCGTTAGTCTGCTGACATGAGCAGTACTCGCGGCCAGCAGCCGAAACCAGAAATCAGCTTTTTTGATGAAATGAAAAATCTAAATTTTTGCTATCGTGGTAGAAATAACTGTTGTGATCGAACCAGATCATGAAAATGCGGATATTGTCGAACAGAAGCCGGAGTAAAGGAGCCGTGAGAAGAAATGAACAACCTGTCCTTGCGGTTTTATTTTCTTTTTACCGATCTCTTCTTCCTGTCAGGATCGGCAGCGAGCTGCACAAAGCGACCGAGGCTTGCACACTGCGACTCGCGCACCACCACTCGTGCAGCACGTGTGGCGCGCCCTCTATGCTGGGAGAAAAGCTGTGTGTTTGTTTGCTTCTTCTTGAGAACGCTTTTATAGTGGGCTGATAAACATTTTCTGTGTCCTCCTCGGCTGAGAGATGTCCGCTCCACATACGGCTATGGACGAGATCGAATATCGTATTGCCTGTCGGGAACAGAATTTGACCATGATTTTGTCACTAAGATTCATCGTCATCATCAGCCTGACCATGCAGGCAAATGCCTCTCTCATGTCTCTCCAATTAATCCGGTCCTTTGCCAGCTGCGCCCATCCTATGCCTGCACTTCTTAATCTTATCCGCCCACCTAACCTTCTGCCACCCCCTGCTATGCTTGCCTTCTCTTCGGATCCACTCCGTTGCCCTTAAGGACCAGCGGTTATCTTGCCTTCGCATTGCATGCCCTGCCCAAGCCCAATTCTTCGTCTTGATTTCGACTAGGATGTCATTAACCCACGTTTATTCCCTTACCCACTCTGCCCACTTCCAGTCTCTTAACGTTACACCTATGATTTTTCTTTCCATGGCTTGCTGCGCTGTCCTTAACTTAGGCTGAGCCCATTTCGTTAGCCTCCACGTTTCGGCCCCATAGGTGAGCACCGGTAAGACATTTAAAGCAGAAAGCCTGGCTAGTTGATTTTTAGATTGAGAGGAAATAGTTGTAGCTAGGACATAGTTGTAGCGCTAAAAAACAGAGACGACAGGAAAAAGAAACCACAGGCGCTAGCGCCTGTGTTGTTTTATTTTTTTCTGTCGTCACTGTTTTTAGCGCTACTTCTATGTCCTAGCGGTAAGATGCAACTGTTGTATACTTTTCTCTTGAAAGATATTGGTAAACTGCCATTCGTAATAAAGAAAACCTCCCCATTCTCCAGCCCATTGTTATTCTTCTTATTTCCCTCCCATGATCCGTATCAGCGGTCGCTACCTGCATAGACCCTTGTGCCTTCTGAGCACTTCAATGTGATGGGCTCCGTGCTAAGACTTACTTAGGATCAAACCCCCTACTTATTTCCGGCGATTTTAATTGCGCTCACGTGGACTGGGGCTATCGGCGCACCCACCACAGAGGAAAATTTTTATACAATGAAACGCTGGTGCTCCACCTGACCATCTTTAATGATTTCAGCTTGTCTACGCGGATTGGTAACAGTGTTACTGCCGATGCTACCCCAGACCTCACGCTTGGTATAAACTTGGACCACCTGCAGTGGGAAATAATGCTATCCACACTAGGCAGCGATCACCATCTAATTCGCATAACGCTAAACTATCGCCGATCTCTGCTCACATTTACCGTTAAGCACACTATTTAGGACGCGCTCCGCAAATTTGGGCAAGCGCAGCCAACACAGGCCCCCTTCGACCTAGACACCTGGATAATTCAGTTGCACAAAGACATTCGCCAACACACTCAAACGCTCGACTCTACCCCAGATACCCCTGTTATTGACAGTGAGCTCACCCACCTGCTCCAAGCACAGGACAACATAGCGCAAAGGTGGGAAACTCAGAAGCACAATACGAGACTAAAACTCAAACTTGCCCACATTCAATCCCAAATACAACACTGTAGTGCCACTCTTTCCAAAGCTAAGTGGGCTCAGGTTTGTGACGGTCTCCGCGGCAATCTCTCCACAACCCGCGCTTGGCATCTGTTACGGCACATGCTAGACCCTCGCAATCCAAATCCCAGACGCGCCTTAGCATTCGCCGCCTCGCTCACAACCAACGACAGGGCACCGACACCTTCCTCGCGCAGGTGAAATGCACCTATACCACCCCCGGTCTCCCTTGCAAGTACCTTTATTATGCGGGCCCACCCCAGCCCTAGCTTGACGCCCTTAATACAGAATCAGAATTTCGCGCTACCCTATTGAAATAACGGAATACCGCTCCCGGAGACGATCAAATTACCAATGCATCTATCCGAAATCTTGACGATGCTTCCATCTCTTAGTCAACAACTTTAACGAATGTTGGGAGGCAGGTACTTCCCTGCCTCGTGGAAGCATGGAAAAATCATCTTTATTCGAAAACCCCACAAGCCTATCACCCTAGAAAACATCCGCCCCATTTCTCTTACATCCTGTCTAGGCAAGGTCTCCGAGCACATAATTCTTGCTCGGCTAACAACGTACATGGAAGATAACCACCTTTTCTCCCACAGTATGCTCGGCTTTCGTGCGCATCTATCTGCGCAGGACGCCCTACTTCAAATTGCGCATGACGTGCTTGATGATACCATCCCCCACCACACTAAAGCTATCCTGGCAGTTGACCTCACCAAGGCATTTGACAGAATTCGACACAATGCATCTTACGGGAGCGGCAGGCTCTATAAATAGGCCCTAAAACCTGCAACTACGCTCGCGCCTTTCTCTCGG
Organism: Amblyomma americanum; assembly: GCF_052857255.1. Lineage (NCBI taxonomy): Eukaryota > Metazoa > Arthropoda > Arachnida > Ixodida > Ixodidae > Amblyomma > Amblyomma americanum. The sequence goes on along the minus strand of NC_135498.1, from coordinate 61,878,004 downwards.
GCCGCACTGCCTCCCTGCAAATAGATCAGATTACCACACCCCCTTATACACTCGGAGAGATCGGAACCCCTCAAGGGGCGGTCCTTCCTCCCCTTTTTTTTAACGTTGCTCTCATCCCCCTAGCTCACAAACTGGCTCTAATCCCACACCTAAAGCATACCCTGTACGCTGATGACATTACCACATGGACCACTCATGGCTCTGACGGGGAAATTGAGGAAACTCTTCAGTTAGCAGCAGACACTATCTCCTCTCATGCGTAGTCCATCGGGCTTGATTGTTCCCCCTCTAAGTCCGCGCTCTTCCTAATTAGGCCAAAATCTGTCGCTAAATCGCACATCCAAATCGCTTTAAAAGGATCCCCTGTCCTCATCACACCCGTCCTCCGCATCCTTAGCCTCCACTTGCAGGATTCTGGACGAAATGAACGTACCCTTAAAAGACCCAAAGCCTCCACGCGATCCGTGTTGCACCTTCTACGCCGAGTATCCTCTCTTAACAAGGGTTTAGACGAAGCGGACAACATGAAAGTAGTGCATGCATTTACGCTTAGCCGCATTCTATACGCAAATCTATATCTCCAATTGAACCGCACGGAAACCGACTGCGTGAACTCCATAATCCACCTTAAGACTAAGGCAGCCCTAAACCTACCTCCTAGCACTAGCACAGCCACTTTGCACTAGGCATGCATGACATCATTCAGGAACTATAGTTGACGCGCACCTTCAGACACAGTACCTTAGACTTGCCGCGAGCGCCACTGGCCGCCATATACTCTCCTCTTTTCGCATCAACGTACCAGCTAACCAGTCAACCCTTATAGTCATGCCTCGACACATTCATACACCTCTCGTTGTGAAACCCCTTCTTCGAAATGTCCATCCCCAATATCATATCCCTCGCAGCTTATCTCGCGCTAATGCCCTTCATAAGTATTATGGGCAAGTCCACGATGCCGTTTCGGTAGACGCCGCATGTACAGCGCACGATGCGGTAGCAGTCGTCTACCATCAAGCCCTACCTCACCCCCTAACTCACCGTCTTCCCTCGGGCTCTACGCCCGAGCAGGCAGAGCAGACCACCATCGCCCTAATCCTTGCACATTCTGACGCCCAATACATCTTCAGCGACTCCAAAACGGCTCTGTCCAACTTTTCCAGGGACAGGATTCACACCCCTTCCCGGCATTTGTTGAACACCCCTACCCAAAATTTTCCGCGCAGGGTAGAGGTCCAGTGGGTGCCGGTTCACTTTGGGAACCCAGGAAACGAGGCTGCCGATAAATTGGCCCGAGGTTTGATTTCTCGGGCTCAGGACAGTCTCTATCCAGGATTCTCGAGGGAGGGGGCGCACACCTTTGCGGAGCTCACGCATATACCCCGTTTGGACCGTCGGACTTACCACCCTCCCCACCTCTATCTTACTTCTCCCAACAAATCCTCTTCAGACGCCTCCAGACCCGCTCTCTGTCATCGCTCCAGCTATTATGCCGCTATTGTGGCCCTTCCCCTGCATGCTCCCTATGCGGTGACCCTCACGCCACGCTCTCCCACATCCTTTTCGGCTGCCCTGCTGACCCTCCCTCACAGGGACAGCACGCCATCTCGAGCTGGGAGGACTAGGAGGTCCTGCTCACGTCTGCAGACCCGACATCGCAGCTGGCTGCGGTGACTCGGGCTGCCGACGTCATGTCCCGACATGACCTACATGATGCAGTGCGGGACCGCGCAGTGGCCCAGGGACCGACCACGGTCTCAAACTCACTTGCCAAATAAAGTTTTCCTGCCCTGTCCTGTCGGTCAAGCTTTTTGTAAAGCTGGACAGTAGAAGTCGTTACTGACAATACGAATCTCTGCATCTTGTTCACAGTCGCTTTCCAGGAAGGCTATGCAAGATTTGAACATGTGTGTTGCTGGCATGATGTGTTATGATCTGGAACAATCGCCTTTCTGCGACAAGAACGAGGAGAAATGATAAATAACACAATGTGAACGGGAAAGAGCGGCATCTTTTGGGGAATGTGCAAGATCCATCCATCCCCTACCAAGTAAAAAACAAAAGCAGCTTTAGAACTCCCAGGAGCACAAAATAAGACGCTTTTTCGTTCACTTCTCTGTTGTGAATTAATACAAACCAAAGCGGTCCCTTCCGCATTGTTTACCCACTGAGGCCCGATGTCCACTTTTGGCGCCATACCCCTAAATATATTATAACTTGCACGACGTGCTTCAAGTTTTGACTGCAGTTATACGGCCTTGTCCATATAAAAACGCAAACAAAAAATGTGCGATAGAAATAAAAATTCAGGGTCGAGAGGGTTGTTTCTCATTATGCGAAGGGTATGCCGTCACGGTGGTTATGGTATACTAGGCTGCTGTCCTGAAAGACGCCAAATACTAGAACCCCGTGTGACTGCGTGGTGTCAGTGCACATTAAATAACCCCAGGTGGTCGAAATTTTCCGGAGTCTTCGACTACGGCATCCCTCCTATAGTGTGAGTCGCTTTGGGTTGTTAAACTTCATAAACCTTAAACCAAACCATGACTAACATATATAACTGGGTGTACTGCGAGCTTTTTTGTCTATTTTAGGGATTGACTCAGTGTGCACAAGTCTGCTTAAGGTTACAACCCTGTCATGGGAAGTCCCATTTGAAGGTCACTCAAGGTGCACTGATACCTGCGTGTTATATAAAACAGCGCGTCTTGAAAGCTAATCCTGGGGAAACAGATATGACCAGAGCAGCTTTAAGAGGTCACGCAAACAAGTGCGAGCTGTGCGCTATATCTCGACCAATAAACCTTTTTCGAGACTTGCATGAACAGTAGTTTTCGGAGTAAATTTAATAAATCCGTAAATACACGAAACATACGACCGCCGTTCTGCATGGCTGCCGAACCTTGAAGGAGATAGCGGCATGCAGAGAAGAAGTCAGTGCCCGTAGCGGCAGCAAGAAAAATTATTTTCAATTCTGCTTGCCAGATTGCAGTCCGTTTCTTTCACGCTACATTTAGCTCAGACCGATTTGCCGTGCGTTGCCCACTTCCTTATCTGGCGGTAGTTAAAGTCACTGAACGATAAGAGCATTTTCCTCTCGCGTCTGCCAGGGGTCTACTACGAGGCGAAATCGAGGTACGGGGCCGTATCTATCCGGCACTTGAAGTTTCCAGTCGCTCATATCAAGCGCACTCCTTTTTTTTTACAGTCAATAAAGCCTCTCACGTAGTAAGACAGTTTTCTTTACCGAACGAGGAAAGAAAACATTTACAGCTGATCCGAAGAGAAAAGAAAAAAAAGCAAACAGCCGAAACAGAAATTCCTAAACGCCCAAGAATCCGGCGGCAAACCTTACGGCGGAGTCAATTCCACTGTACTGTTCCGAGGAGAAGAGTGGATTTGTGCGCGTATACCTCCATGTTGAGCCGATGTAGCGAAAAGGGGCGCGGGAGACAATCAGAAGCTACAGGCCAAATGAAAGTAAATCAGCCTTCCTTGTTACCTTCGTCGGTGCAAATGAAGCCGAAAGGGACGGGAGCGCCCTCTGGAAGTCCGAAAAGCGAATGAGACGGCTCAAGGCATAGCTGCTGCCGCTGTAGCTTCTTTTTTCACAGGATTGCTTTTATTGGCTGGAGGGTTCTTCACACATATAACGGCTTGAAATAGCGCTTCGGTGAAGGGCGAGAAATTTCTTTTCAATCGAGCGGAGACGACTCACTGCGAGGGAGAGGGGGGGGGGGGGGCGAGAAATGAGTATAATGGAATTTCCCATTGGCTCCCAGGTCTCGTCTATGGCTCCGGTGGGAGAGACAGCGAGGGTGTCGGCGCGTCGAAGTCGATTGATTGGCGAACTGAGCAGACGCAAGACAAAAGGCTTGCCGTCGTCGGAGCACCATCAAGAGCGCCATGAAGCAGAGGGCTTTGAAAAGACAAAGAAAGAACAGAAACGTGTCGGAGCTTGGGACGCCAGAAAAGCGGAATCTTTCCCGAGCAGCCGCCGCTCTGTATTTCCGAACGGCTGATTCGTATGTAGGTCGCGTTCGCTCAACTCTTTATAGGTGCTTGCGTTCTGCCTCCTTTTTTTTTTTCTTGCGTCTCTGGTTCGCTTGCTGAGGTAACAAGGTGAAGCAGCTTATTGACCGGTCAACGCTGACGGTCACTTCGGTTGATGTGACTTAACGTTGCGAACGGGTTCTTGACCTCCAGATCGCTTTCTGTGGGGCAGCGAAGGTACGTTAACGTTCAAGCCGGTCAAGGTAAAAAGAGGCGACTGCGGAGCACCTCTTAGATGCAAAAGCTTTTGAGGAACAGATATCTTTATCTCACGTAAGGATGGTGGGCTCTGCATGCCAGCTTTGACGAAAGGCTTCTATCCAATGAACGAAAGCCGAGTACGCTACTGTGTGCGCTTAACTTATTGACATAATTTAATACTGCTTTTTCCGCTAGCTTACCATGGTTTGTCGCATCTGAGCGGCAAGGTTCACATGGGGCAAGGTTCGAATGCACCGTTATTGTTTGACTTTTCCTGCAAAATCATACCCTTGGGGTTAAAAAAACAGACATTTCATAAAACCTTTAGTGCAATCGATACCTTCTTACTTCTACCTTTGACTTTTGTATTCGACTTCGCCGGATTTTGTATTTTCTGTGTATTTACGACTCGCTGGACATTCTTCAATATGTTCCCGTTATCGGAAGCTCATGTTTGGCGTTATCAAGGCGAATAAGGACAGCAAGTAAAGCAATGCATTGCGTCGAATACTCCATCCTCGCTTATGCGCAAAGGAGGTCAACAAATCTTCTTTGTGCTGTATGGATTCTCAGTTTGATGCATGCGAGCTAAGTGCGAGAAAATACGGAACCCGTGACCGGGCATCATGTGCGGCCGGCCCGGCCGGAGAAGGGGCGTTGCCGATAAGGCCGCAGGTGTACGGCGCTGCCTGGGCAAACACAAATCATTGCCCGACTCCTCCCTGACAACTGTTTCGCAGCCCGCGGCCCCTTCGGAAGCATCAGCTAATACCATTAGATCCCTTCAAACGACCATGCACGAAGAAAGAATGCCAAAAGCATGGGAATAATCTCTTATTAGACCCAGGGGTTTACAACGGCGCACCTCGTTGGTCCATTCTTTCTCCAGTTTTTCTCTGTGTCGTCGCCTTTAATTCCGACCTGTGCGCTGCTCAACGCTGCATTCAGTTTCCTTTATACGACAGAGAAAAAGAGAGTGATTGAACTTTCTCGCAGAGCAGCAGTAGTGATCCAATATAAACAGCAGGACGAGTCCCAAGAAATACTTCGTGTCTGAATGTTTGCAAAGAAGGGCTTTCTCCAGTAACGTCAAAGCTAGCTAACACGAGTTAAACATGAAATGTGCATTTTCCTTGTCATTGTGAAAGATTTGATGCGGTGTGACATCATAAAGGAAACCAGCTAATATAACCAGATTGAAGTAAAACAGAAATTTACAATTTTTATTTCTCCAAAAAAATGAGATTGAAAATATTAATATTCCAGTAAAGGAACTAAGGTAAATGAAGTAAATACAGAAATAAAACTCGAAACAAAACTACATTCTTGGCGAGTTATGTTGAGAACGGAATCGGGCCGCTCTTCATTCCAGGACCGGGGCTCTGGACGGGAAGAGTGCATTCACTTGAGCCTACTACATCACTGGCGCTGTTGACCTATAGACGACAACAATGGAACAGAGTGCTTGCAGTGGCGAAGAGTACAGTGAAGGTTCACAGACGAGCAAAAGGAAGTCTTGTAAAACAAATAGTATATTTACTGCATCCGACGAAAGAATGCAAGCATTCAACTACTGTACAGGAAAGCGAAAATGCACCTGAACAAGGCTAGCGTAGCTCGCTGTTTTCAAGTTATGAGCGATTTTGTTGCCCAAAAGATAGAAAGCATGTCGAGATGATAGTGCAGGAGAAACCAAAAGCATTATATACTTCATTTTGGCGGTAAATTCAACGCGGAGGGACGAAGGACACAGAAAGGGGACGAAACAAGCACTGTCTCGCAACTAAGTTTTATTAAGAAGGAACGCAAATATATACATACAGGAAAACGGCATAGGTGCGATAGGCACGTAGTACAAAGACACGTAGTACATTATATACTTACAGCTGTGTGTCCACTCAGAGGAAGAGACAGCTTCCTCTGCGATGTTTCATTTTGTGAATAATAAAGAGCACGCAGAGGAAAACAAGTCACAAGACGAGAAGAGCATGTACAACACTTTGTGCTCTGTCAAAATAGTCAGCTCCCGCTTGCCCAGGCCAGACCTGGATGTAGCCATTGGCTGCCGATCGCACGTGTCAGAGACATGAACAAAGGGAAATAGCAAATATTTATCAAGTGGCTGGAAAGGCCACGTTTATCAGCCAAATCCCTTCCGGCAAGATTGCCTGTGCACCCACGGTTGGCCATTTGTACTCATGGTTGTAAGTCTCAATCTACCTCCGCGGCGTAGTTGTACAACTCCGGAGAAACTAACAAGGTGGGTCCACTGTAGGGAAAGAAACAAGATTACGTCCAGAGAATGACGAGAATGTACGAGCGTTGAAGCCGCAAAGTTCGCGAAACACTTCCCTCACTCTGTTAGTCCCGAGAAACGCAGCATGGATTCATGTCCACCTCAGAGCCGGGGAGACAGACGCGGAGCTACTGGTCCAAGCTCGGAAGAAAAAAAATAAAAATCTGAAAGGCTAGCAGTCTTTGTATTTCTTTATTTCGCTTAATTTCCTCCTTCGGGACCAACTGTGCAAACAAAGGCTGCCGCTTAATATACAGTTGTCGCTTGTACAGTAAAGCTTGTGGGCTGGTTGTTTTTTTTTTCACGTCTTTGCTCTCTCCCGTCCCGTGGGTTATTTGTTAGTCTTCAGAAGATTGGTAAAAAACAGGTGTTGGAAAAATAGTCCGAGTACACAATGCTAGAAATCGGTGATGAGCACAGTAGCCAACCAAATACAACGACAAAAGTGCTTCTCACGGACGCCACCTAATTCTTATCAATCTCTCCTAAACCATCATGGGAGATTTCTGTACGTGATTGAGGCTGCTAGTGATGCGTCGTTTTCACTTGTAGCATGCATCGTTAAGGGTTCCTCCTCTACGGCTTCTTCTCTAATGCTGCTGTTGCTGCTGCTACTGCTGTTGCTGATAGGAAGAAAGAAAAGGAAAGTGCACGGGCCTGCCTACAGGCTCAAGCCGAGCCACGCTCGCTGCCGAGTGCTGAAAGTATGAGAGTTAAAGGTTTCGAGAGAAAGAAAAATTAGAAAGAAAAGGCGCGCGTGTTTTGTAATGCGGATTATAATTTGAAACTAAAAATTGAAAAATGGTTTTTGAGGACAGGAAATGGCACAACATTTGCCTCAACTCTCAGGGGACGCCTGAACCGCGTCGTAAAGGAACTGATAAAAGACGGAGTGAGAGAAGAAAGGAAGAAAGAGGTGCCATAGTGGAGGGCTCCGAATTAATTTCAGTCGCCTGGGGAACTTTAACGTGCACTGACATCGCATAGCACACGGGCGCCTTTTTGCGTTTCAATGGTAAGCCGAGGTATAATCTAACAGCCTTTTCATTAAACCACCAATTTATTTTCTGCGAACGTTGGAATGAAGGGAATAAGGTTCGAGCATATTGCACAGCACAAGGGGCGCCTTTTGCGTTTCTCCTCCATCGAAACGCAAAAGGAGCCCGTGTTCGGTGAAGTACAAGGACAATGAAAAAGCTAGGGTTAAGTTTTACAAATAAATTAAAATTTAAAAATATTCCCTCCACTCGATTCAAGCTCCTCACATCCACGCCGGGAAGGGCTGGTTGCACCCGTTCTGAAGTGTATGGCGGCGTAGCAGAGCCTCTGGGATTCGTTCCCAAAAGTCAGTGTCGACGCATGCAATTTACTTGGGAAATCGGCTGATGGTGGTGACACCTGTAGTTTGTTTTTGGAGTATTTATAGCTTATAAAAGCTCCTTTCTCGGTGGCAATGGTCTCTTTGTCGTTAAGTGCCGTGGTCTACCAATACAAGCGAGCTTCAATTGGTCCTCAGTGTCCCTTTAAACAAATAAAAGGAAGCGCGCGTTCTTGAAAATGAGAAGCATCACTTCTTCTGGAGAAGATTGGAAAATTGAAAATTGGTTTTGGGGGACCCGCCGCCGTGGATCAGCGGTTAGCGCGCTCGGCTACTGATCCGGACTTCACGGGTTCGAACCCGCCCGCGGCGGCTGCGTTTTTATGAAGGCAAGACGCTAAGGCGCCCGTGTGCTGTGCGATGTCAGTGCACATTAAAGATTAACAGGTGGTCGAAATTATTCCGGAGCCCATCACTACGGCGCCTTTTTGAACCCGACCGCGGCGGCTGCGTTTTAATGGAGGAAAAACGCTAAGGCGCCCGTGTGCTGTGCGATGTCAATGCACGTTAAGGATCCCCAGGTGGTCTAAATTATTCCGGAGCCCTCCACTACGGCACCTCTTTCTTCTTTCACTCCCTCCTTTATCCCTTCTCTTACGGCGCGGTTCAGGTGTCCAACGATATATGAGACAGATACTGCGCCATTTCTTTTCCCCAATAACCAATTATTAATTATTATTATTATGGTTTGGGGAAAAGGAAATGACAGAGTATCTGTCTCACATATCGGCGGACACCTGAACCGCGCCGTAAGGGAAGGTATAAAGGAGGGAGTGAAAGAAGAAAGCAAGAAAGAGGTGCCGTAGTGGAGGGCACCGGTGGTGGTGGTGGTGGTGAAAACACACAGGGGAGTTTAGGACACGCAGCTCCTTGGGCCCCGCTCGGCCCCACTGCACTCAAACGTTCATGACCCCGAGGGTTCCGGAATAATTTCGACCACCTGTGGATCTTTAATGTGCACTGTCATCGCACAGCACACGGGCGCCTATGCGTTTCGCCTCCATCCAAACACTGCCTTATTCTGGAGCATCACCAATTTCTCGACGTTATCATACAATGGCGCCACCTCTGAGGTGACGCCATTAGAAGATATCATGCAAGATATCATGGCGTTAGAAGATATCATGCAAAGTAGCCAGCGGTTACTCTTGGAATTTTGTTGGTCATTCTCGAACTTCTATTCAATCAGTGGCTATTGAGCTCAATTATAATTGAAAACACCACATGTGAGCCAACGGCCCTATAGTGATTGGTTACCGCTGCCTCCATGACGGTCCAGTCTGCACGTTGGAGAGGAATATCAGATCTATACTAGCAATGGCTATACATGCCTATTAACAGTTATCTTTTTTTTATACAGACCAGCGTCTTAGATACGTTTACGCGACAAAGAAAGAGCAGCGGTGCGAAAGCGTGAATAAGCAGCTGCGGACAATGCTGCAAGCCGATAACGGATCTCATCGCTTTACCGGAAGTAACCTCCGTCACGCCGAGCAGGACGTTAATTCTGTAACGCCTAAAACATTGGAACGTGACAAAAGCACACCGCAGAAGTCCTTCCGGAAAGAAAACTGTTTAGAGAAAAGTGCGCTGTTTTCTGAAGCACAGTACGCCAGCATCCGTTTCCAAGAAACCTTGCCGAAACTCAAGCTTCTCGGAAAAGAACAGAACAGCCGGCCTCTTTTGCATACCGTACTGAGCGCAAGAGTGAACAGCTATTTCGCTTCTACTGTTCCAGTTCAACTGCTTTCATACAACTTCGTAAAACGGATGAATGAACCGACCCTGCACGACCTCGAGTGAGCTTTTCCACTACAGAGGCTACTGTCCATCATATATTTTCGGTTTTCAATTATGTAACTTATCTTGCCCTGTGTGAACTGAGCCCATTGTCCTTTTCAGAGAACAGCACAGTTCTTGCGAATCTCGGAACAGCGTCAATGATTCATTCGGTACTTCAAAGAAAATTGCGAAACAATGGCTGGGTAGAGGGACTGTTACTCGGGTATAGACGACCACAGGATTCACTGACGTCAAAGCGAGCCGTACAAGTTAGAAATAGCATTACAATGCATTTCTTCGTGGTCTCTTCTGTCACTGGAGATGCAGAGAAAAACGGTGCACTAAGATGCAGCGATGGCGTAGAGGTAGAACATCCGCCTCGCGTGCAAGAGGACCGGGGTTCAAATCCTGGTGCCGCGCAATTCTCCACCGGGTTTAAAAAAAAAAAAACCGCGTGTCGATGGAATTGCATAACCAGGCCTGGAGTGCGGCCTTATCTCGGTGACCAGAACCGACAACGCACTCTCTCACCAGAGCAGGATTTGGCCACCCTGGTGTAGTACTTGGCCACAACCTTCTATGATCAAACCAATTAACCCTCGGCCCTCAGTCCCCAGCGGCTGCGGAGCAACTGACCACGGCGGCGGTCAGACCTGTGACGCAGCGGAGGGTGCTAAGAATCTCTGGCTCCGGACAGGCCGCCATTGGAATCTGAACCTGGCAACGTTTAACGCTAGAACTTTAGCTAGTGAGGCTATCCTAGCAGTGCTGTTCGAGGAACTAGCGGGAATTAAATGGGATGTGATAGAGCTTAGCGAAGTTAGGAGGACAGGTGAGGCGTATACAGTACTAAAGGACGGACACATACTGTGCTATCGCGGGTTAGAGGATAGACGAGAACTAGGTGTGGGTTTCCTCATTAATAAGGATATAGCTGGCAACGTAGAGGAGCTCTACAGTATTAACGAGAGGGTAGCAGCTATAGTAATTAGGCTGAATAGGAGGTACAAGCTGAAAGTGGTGCAGGCCTACGCACCCACGTCCAGCCATGATGACCAGACCGTTGAAAGCTTCTATGAGGACGTAGAATCAGCAATGAATAGAGCAAAATCGCCGTACACTGTACTGATGGGCGACTTCAATGCGAAGGTGGGCAAGAAGCAGGCTGACGACCACGCGGTAGGTGACTATGGGATAGGCTCTAGAAATAGCAGGGCAGAGTTATTAGTCGAATTCGCGGATAGAAATAATTTACGGATCATGAATACCTTCTTCCGCAAACGAGAAAAAACTTGAAGTGGACCTGGAAGAGCCCCAATGGTGAGATTAACAATGAAATCGACTTCATACTATGCGCTAAACCTGGCATCATTCAGGATGTGGCCGTCCTCGGAAGGGTGCGTTGCAGCGACCATAGAATGGTAAGGTCTAGAATTAGCTTAGACTTGAAGAGGGAACGGAAGAAGCTAGCAAAGAAGAAGACCATTAACGAGTTAGCCGTAAGAGGGAAAGCACAGGAGTTTAGGATAGCGCTGCAAAACGGATACTCGGCTTTAACTGAGGAAGATGATCTTGATGTTCATTCAATGCACGATAACCTGACATCAATAATTACGGAGTGCGCAGTAGAAGTAGGCGGTAGGACAGTTCGAAAAGATACCGGGAAGCTATCTCAGGTGACGAAAGATCTGATTAAGAAGCGCCAAAACATGAAGGCATCTAACACTACCGATAGAATAGAACTAACGGAGCTATCAAAGTTAATAAATAAGCGCAAGGTAGCCGACATAAGGAAGTTTAATATGGAGAGAATCGAGCATGCTATAAAGAACGGAGGTAGCCTAAAAACAGTGAAGAGGAAACTAGGCATAGGTAAAAACCAGATGTATGCATTAAGAGACAAGCAGGGCAATGTCATTAGCAATATGGATAAGATAGTTAACGTAGCCGAAGAGTTCTACACAGACCTGTACAGTAGCCAATGTAATCAGAGCGCTAATGAGAAAGACAGCAGTGCACAGCAATGCGTCATCCCGCCAGTAACGAAAGATGAAGTAAAGAAAGCCTTAGAAGCAATGAAAAGGGGAAAAGCAGCTGGGGAGGATCAGGTAACAGCAGATCTGTTGAAGGATGGAGGGGACATCGTGCTAGAAAAACTAGCCACCCTGTATACGCAATGCCTTATGACCTCGACTGTACCAGAAGCTTGGAAGAATGCAAACATTATCTTAATTCATAAGAAGGGAGACGCCAAGTACTTGAAAAATTACAGGCCGATCAGCTTACTATCCGTTGCCTACAAAGTATTTACTAAGGTAATCGCTAATAGAGTCAGGGCAACGTTAGACTTTAATCAACCAAATGATCAGGCAGGCTTTCGTAAAAGATATTCTACAATAGATCATATTCACACTATCAATCAGGTGATAGAGAAATGCGCAGAATATAACCAACCTCTACATATAGCTTTCATTGATTACGAGAAAGCATTCGACTCAGTGGAAACCTCAGCAGTCATTCAGGCATTGCGTAATCAGGGGGTAGAAGAGCCTTATGTCAAAATACTGGAAGACATATATAGCAACTGCACAGCTACTATAGTCCTCCATAAACTCAGCAATAAAATTCCAATAAGGAAGGGCGTCAGGCAAGGAGACACGATCTCGCCAATGCTGTTCACCGCATGTTTGCAGGAGGTATTTCGAGGCCTGAACTGGGAACAGTTGGGAATAAGAATCAATGGAGAATACCTAAATAATCTGAGATTTGCTGATGACATTGCCTTGCTCAGTCACTCAGGAGGTGAACTGCAAATCATGATCAACGAGTTAGACAGGCAGAGCAGATCGATGGGTCTAAAAATTAACATGCAGAAAACCAAGGTAATGTTCAACAGCCTAGCAAGGGAACAACAGTTCACAATTGGCAGCGAGAGCCTAGAAATTGTGCCGGAATACGTCTACTTAGGGCAGGTAGTGACAGCTGATCCGGATCATGAGAGGGAGATAACTAGAAGGATAAGAATGGGGTGGAGCGCATATGGAAAATTCTCGCAGATCATGAGTGGCAGTTTACCAATTTCCCTCAAGAGGAAAGTGTACAACAGCATAATCTTACCGGTACTCACCTACGGGGCAGAAACGTGGAGGCTAACGAAAAAAGTTCAGCTTAAGTTAAGGACAACGCAGCGAGCCATGGAAAGAAAAATGATAGGTGTAACGTTAAGAGATCGGAAGCGGGCAGAATGGGTGAGGGAACAAACACGGGTTAATGACATCCTAATCGAAATCAAGAGAAAGAAATGGGCTTGGGCAGGGCATGTAATGCGAAGGCAAGATAACCGCTGGTCTTTAAGGGTAACGGAGTGGGTTCCAAGAGAAAGTAAGCGTAGCAGGGGGCGGCAGAAGGTTAGATGGGCGGATGAGATTAAGAAGTTTGCAGGCAAAGGGTGGATGCAGCTGGCAAAGGATAGGGTTAATTGGAGAGACATTGGAGAGGCCTTTGCCCTGCAGTGGGTGTAGTAGGGCTGATGATGATGATGAAGAAAACACACCTATAGTTGCAGCAACGGGAGGCATGCGGCTGGCAACAAATCGGTCCTCTCGTTAGCCACAGCCACGTTGCTCGAACGAGAGTAGACAGCAGCAGGTCATCTGCACCAACGGCATTAAGCATGCAGCTGCTCTACGCCGTATCCCTTTGCGTGGTTCTGAGCGCCTTCGCTGTCGTGGCCGAGCGACCTTCATACCTATACCACTATCCGGATCCGTACCCGTAAGTACTGTGCGCAGGGTATTGCAATTACTAGTGCATAATTAATTCTCAACCTTCGTTTCGCAGTTTTTCTCTAGTGCCTCTGGTACAACATTTCCACATATACGCGAATATTTTTAGGGTATCGGCGCAAGATGTTCGAATGTACCGCTGATTTCGTGCGACCATGAGGTTGGCAAAAGTCTATATGCTCGCTTCAGCTTCAGTATGTAGTATGCCATTGTTTCGGGATAAGCTACCTGAAAAAAAAAAATCAGAGTTGTTGGCCACTCGAACGTCCCCTCCCCCCCCTCCCTTTCTTTTCATAGCATAAAAAACAACAACTGGGCTCTTTTTCGGTGTAGGGCGTTCGACCATAAGCTCTGGCTCGGCAATCGAGTTTCTCCATATATTATTTAGAACTTTTGCGCGCCAGGTCGGCTAAGCCTATTTCATTAGTGAAGAATAATAGGTTTAGCTGGATTAACTCTTACACGCGCGTTTCCAGTGCGACTTCATTCTAATACAGCGAGGCCTCGGCTGATATTTAAGTGCGAGCTACCCGCAAAAAAATTTCGTTGGTATGGCCGTTTATGGCGGAGCACGACCATCCAGTGCAACGCTACGTGACATACACAGGAAAACACGGTGCACAGCTCCTTGCACACACTTATTCAGATCGGCCCAGCGCTTCTCCTGGACGCGTCACCGTAAATTTGTGCAAATAACTTTCGTTCACATGTGTAATGAGAAAGAATCCCAATAAAAGAGCTGTGTATGTACAGGTGGAAGCAATATGAGAGGTAACACGGGAGCGCGTGGCCTTCGGGCCTCGCAAAGCCCTGCCGCCGACAGACAGCGATAATGGTCGGCACCAGGGGCATGCGCGGGAAGAGCAGCCGGCCATGCTTCCTGGGCATCCGCCTTTAACGCCGATTCTCACCGCATCTCGGCGACAGCGGTCAACAAGGTGCGGTGGCCACACGCTCCTGTGTTCTCTCTCATATTGCTTCTAGTTGCACTATCGGGAACACAAGATTACAGAAGTATCCAGGATGCGAAGCCGGTGGCTCAAATGCATCGCTATGTCACCAGAGTCACCTAGTGGTCCTACAATGGCCCTGTCATCTCGCGCGCCAAGGGGCGCTCTTCTAGAAGCGTCTAATTTGCCTTCCTTGCGCTTGGTGCGAGTATTAACTGGTAAGAGGAATCGACCATATGGCTTCCTAACCGGCGCATGCTGCCACCGTGGTCGTCACTCAGAAGCCGTCGGCAACCTACATTTATATATATATATATATATATATATATATATATATATATATATATATATATATATATATATATATATATATATATATATATATATATATATATATATATATATATATATATATATATATATATATATATATATATATATATATATATATATATATATATATATATATATATATATATATATATATATATATATATATATATATATATATAAATGTAGGTTGCCGACGGCTTCTCAGAGTGACGACCACGGTGGCAGCATGCGCCGGTTAGGAAGCCATATGGTCGATTCCTCTTACCAGTTATTACTCGCACCAAGCGCAAGGAAGGCAAATTAGACGCTTCCAGAAGAGCGCCCCTTGGCGCGCGCGATGACAGGGCCATTTTAGGACCACTAGGTGACTCTGGTGACATAGGGATGCATTTGAGCCACCGGCTTCGCATCCTGGATACTTCTGTAATCTTGTGTTCCCGATAGTGCAACTAGAAGCAATATGAGAGAGAACACAGGAGCGTGTGGCCACCGCACCTCGTTGACCGCTGTCGCCGAGGTGCGGTGAGAATCGGCGTTAAAGGCGGATGCCCAGGAAGCATGGCCGGCTGCTCTTCCCGCGCATGCCCCTGGTGCCGACCATTCTCGCAGTCTGCGGGCGGCAGGGCTTTGCGAGGCCCGAAGGCCACGCGCTCCCGTGTTACCTCTCATATTGCTTCCACCTGTACATACACAGCTCTTTTATTGGGATTCTTTCTCATTACACATGTGAACGAAAGTTATTTGCACAAATTTACGGTGATGCGTCCAGGAGAGGCGCTGGGCCGATCTGAATAATTGTGTGCAAGGAGCTGTGCACCGTGTTTTCCTGTGTATGTCACGTAGCGTTGCATTGGATGGTCGTGCTCCATCATAAACGACCATACCAACGAAATTTTCTTGCGGGTTGGTCGCACTTTAATATCAGCAGGCGTGAGCAAGGACTAGTATTCAGGCATACAAACTCCGCAGGGGTTTTGAGTGATAAAAAATTCCGGAATTAAGCGCAAATGTTTTGCGTCAACTTCTTTACGAACTATCAAGCACTGTACGCAGTCATCATATGGTGCTATGGTCTTCAGTGCGATTCACGAGTGCCCTCCGTCACTTCCGGAGAGAAGACAATGCCAAGCGGCAATAGATAGCAATGGTCCGTAAAGCTACGCGATCTAGTGCTGCTTTGCAGCGCACATGAGAAACAAAATGTCTTTGTGAGCATCACGCGGAAGGAAATAGTCTAGAATATCATATTCGTTTAATATTTCGAGGAGGTTTGTACAACTCCAGCACGTGGTGCGCGGTACGCTAGTACACCTGATCCGAGGGTAGCCGTGCACTAAATACGAGCCCTCATTTATTTCCAGGTCACAGAACGAGAGAGACTACCGGCTTTACCTGCAACACTTGCACTGCCTACGAAGAGTGAGAGTTTCATTGACTGCATGTATTTACTGCAAAGACACGGTCTTTCACAAGTACTGCGCAGTCAAAAGAGAGAAGTAATAAGAGAAAGTACCACAGGGGCACTAATTCCATTATGTGTCTGCAATGCGACCTCATTCGCAACTGTTGCCGCCTTTACCGGAAGTGATGTCGTTTCCAGTCTTGTGACTTCACCTCCCCCAGCCAATGCGAGGGCTCTGGTCTGGTGACGTAACTTCCTTTCTGGGGACGTTACTGCCCTCCGGCCAATGAGAATGCTCCGGTCTGGTAACCTCCCATCTGTCCAGCCAATCGGCGAATTTAGCTTCCAATATTTCAGCAGTTATGGTTGTAATGCCATTGCGCTCAAAAGAACGTGTTTTTCTGCTAGATGATAACTGATATAAGAAATGCAAGCGCTAAAGAGCCGAAGACATCCAAGCAAAGCATAAATGAAGTGGAATGAATATCGCCTGGGCCAGTATAATTATGGACCAACGAGCAGGGCAGTGAATTATGTTACAGCAGTGGCACCAATCAGCCTTCTGCGCAGCGTGTTCGATAAAGGATAATGAAAAGGCCCCGAGTTACAAAGGGAAACGCAAATAAATTTACTACACCAGTTGTACGCTCTGACAACCCATTGGCTGATTAATTAACTGGGCTGTTTGTTCAGGACGAACAAGAATTATGTAGATAAGAGCAGACATTTTCCTGCACTGTCTCAGCTCTATCCTTTGTAGGAGAACTGAACAAAACAAAAGGCAACAAAACTTATAAAAGTACCTCACGCAATTTGTGCGAGTCCTTTGAATAGCTCCCTTGGTCGACTGCTGGACTCATTCTTTTTCTTTTTACCAGCGAACATTGTTTCTCGGTAAATTGGTACGACGGTGACATTGAAATCACTTTCTCGTAGTGTGACGCCTACGACCGGTGCGAAGGAAAGTGCATCTGCATCTCCAGGGGAGACTTCCCTCACCGCGAAGAAGGAATGTGCTTCGATCCCGATATCCCGATACCGGAACACTTCCGTGGTCTAACTCACCGGAATGGGCACGGGAAGTAACCGCCACAGGTGGGGAGCACCCGCCAAGGCTACGAGTCAATACAACCGGAATTGTTTTAAGCGGCCAGGAGGACATAATTGTGAGATATGTCCAGCTTCTAGTGGAGGGTGTGAAAAAACGGTAGTACTTAAAATTCCGAGCCATTGGCCAACAATAACCTTAGAATTAAGGACGCGGTGCTCTAAATAGAAACTTGTGTATTAATTCCTGCACCAAAATGTATACCCCTGCTGCCCAAATACGACAAAAGACATTGCCGGCACTTTCAGTATATGCGCATAATTGGAGGAGACTCACCGTCTCGATGAACACAAACTTACATACTGCTTTCATTTCTGAGATGTGAGTGTGTTTATTCCTGTATACATGTGTTTCCTTCTGGTCCGCGTTTTTTAGGCAGCTAAAAAGTATGAGCGCCTAAGTACTTTCCCAGCTTTCGATCTTAACTCCGTTGTTTTCTCATACCTGTCGCAGAGAGGTACAGAAATGAACGTCGTTAGACACATGCGCACTATATACAATGAAGATAGCCCCGACGTGGGCAAGAAAGAAAAAAAATACAGCCAGGTTGTTCACATATGCTGTACGATATCTACTGAAGTTTAGCTCGATATATATATATATATATATATATATATATATATATATATATATATATAATATATATATATATATATATATATATATAATATCGTGCTCTCCGCGCCGGGGGATCAACGAAGAAGAGAACAAAGCCTCGGTGAGGTGAAAATATGGCTGCAAACTCAAGAAAGGATGGAAGAACGACGCCATTGACGCTAGTACGGAAAGAGAGAGCGAGAGAGAATAAACTTTATCAGAGTCTTTGAAGAGAAAGGCTCTCCCTTCTGGCGCAAGTGGGCTACTCTCGCTTGGTGGCCTTGATCTCTTGAATCTCAGCGACCTGGTCAGCTCTCTCTGTGAGCAACTTTTGTTAGCGCAAGTCCGAGCTGCACAGCGCGGTCTCCCACTGCTCCTCTGTGGTTTTTTGTCTGAAAGGAACGACATGCTTTTAACCGCCTTCAAACCGTCCGTGTACGGTACGAGGGTTTCACTTACTCATTTTTCATGAAGAGAGGAACACGAAAAGAGACAGGCGCTCAGTCTGATGCGATGAACTGCGTAATAATAATAATAAAGTAATAATAATAATAATAATTGGTTTTTGGGGAAAGGAAATGGCGCAGTATCTGTATCATATATCGGCGGACACCTGAACCGCGCCGTAAGGGAAGGGATAAAGGAGGGAGTGAAAGAAGAAAGGAAGAAAGAAGTGCCGTAGTGGAGGGCTCCGAATAATTTCGACCACCTGGGATCTTTAACGTTCACTGACATCGCACAGCACACGGGAGCCTTAGTGTTCTGCCTCCATAAAAACGCAGCCGCCGCGGTCGGGTTCGAACCCGGGAGAACTGCGTAAGCAAGATGGGCGTTTAGTCCCGTGCTTTTTCGTTTAATGCTTTGCGATTTGATGCTTTCCTCTTTTGCGGCATCCTATTGCCTGAAAGTCGTGCTATTTAATGACACTTTTATTTTGGCTGGCTTTTACGACTCACTAATGATTTTTTCATGTTTTTACCTTTCTTGCATCAGCTGCAAAGGGTTAGATATATTGCATGGAAGGAAGCGAAGTGGGCCCCTCCATTCTAGGGAGGGTAGGATGGAAAGGTGGTTGTTCGATAAAACTTTGGGGGGGGGGGGGGGGGGGGGAGTTGGCTGGAGGGGACTGCTAGCCCACGCAGCAGCGTGGGCTTTGTGGAGGGTAGTGCTTCTGAAGAGGAAAGTTAGGTTTGTTTGTGGTGGACGGCACGTTTGAAGGGTTCACTGCATGTAAGAGGGGATAGGGTGGGGAGGTAGACCGATGGTGGCGGTGGCTTTGTGGCTTGGGGTACCAAGACCGGCATTCTCGCTGAGTGGCTTGAGCCAGTGGGCAGGCCTGTGCACTTTCCTTTTCTTTCTTTCTTCCTTCCAACAACAACAGCGACAGTAGCACTGCTTATTCACTAAACGATTCTGAGATAAGGTCAAGGCAAGCCCACGACGCCGTCACCTCGTCGGCCACGCACTTTAAAGAAATCTTCGTAAAAACGAAACTGCTCTCAGTCCCTAAGACGCGTGGCGAGTCACCCTCCGGAGTATTGGCGATCATTACGCACCATTTAAGTGAAGCGTCATCTTACGCTCGGAGCCTTGACTCGAGCGCTAAGTGCACCACTATGTTTAAGACAGTCTTCAGAATGGCTCCAAGATAACAGGTGGGAATAATTCTAAAAAGGGGTTCATCAGATTTCTAGCAGCAACCGGCAGCGAATGCATGCGCAGCTCGCTCGCTGAATACCCTGCTCTCAGTGCAAATAGCGATGTATTGCAAGTGTCGGATGAAATGCGAACAAAGTAATTGAAACGCAAGCAGCAATGTGAGATCGAAGACTGAATGCTAGAGCAGCTGATTTTTCACTGCTAAAACGCGATGACCGGTATGCGGAAGGATTAATGAATCCTGCCTGTATTTGCTCTCAAGCAATTATTTGTCTGTCCCTTCGCGGTCGCATTTCGCTTTGCTGTGCGTGCTTCATTTTAAACGGGTATTACGATCTTTCGGTTTCTGTTAGTTAACAAGTGATGCTCTTGCTTGTTTTTTAACAATGTTTACGTGATTTACCGTCGCTCGCCGCACTGTGGCTTGATAGCAGTAACGCAGTCCTAACCGCGCAATCAGTTCGAGGTCCAAGCCTAACACAAGCGCTAAAACACAGGCTTCCTGCTCTTCCGCCAAGTTTGTTTACACGCCTTCAAAGCACACGCTTCAAGGGACATGTGTTCTATTTTCCCCTCTTTCCCCACTCGTTCTTCCTCCAACTGCTGCGGGCCAGGTGCACAATGAAGGTGGCAGGTTTACGCTCTTCCTGCTTTCCAATAGCAGCTTCGGTGGTCGTGTTAGAAAACAATGGTGAAGTGTAAAAAGACGCGAGCCAGAGACAGGAAACGGAGGCAAGCGCAGAGGGAGCCGGGACGTGGGCGTCATTACAGTCGGCAGGCCGCGTTGCCGACGCCTTTATTGTTCCGCACACAACCGTTTTCCTTTCGGTTTTTTTCGTGTCCCATTTTGTTTTTGTCTTCCCATGTTTACTTTAAGCTTCCGGCAGTTTTATGTCCTTTAGTTTACTTTCCTTCTTTACTGGTCAGCTAAGTTCGCGCATGATTGCGATATTTATTTTATTTAGTTTTTTTGTTCTGGTCGTCGTTGTTGTGTTCGGCGTTTTTTCAGAGATTGGCCGGATGGCGGACTAAAGAAGGTGGGCGTTTTAGGGTTGATTCAGCGTCGAATACTACAATGTGTAACATTCTTTTTTTTACTTGGTTTCCAAGGCAATAATTTTATCAAGACGCTCTTTGTTTGAATGAAATTCAGTTTGACGGTAAGGAACGAGTCGCTTCTCTACCATTGTTCGATCCCCCGCCCGTGTAGGTCAGACATCGTTTGTCGGGAAATTTTCTCGTTACCACCTCCGGTCAACCGGAAGTTCTCGCCTTTTCAAAGAAAAAGAAAGGGAAGAAGGGGGGGCGAGGGGGAACAGAATAGATGCTGCTGTCCTCGTTCATAGAAATAACTTGGTATCATGGGTCTGGGGAAGCTTGGAAGGTCATCTGTACCTCGCTCTTTTATTCAGACGTTTTTTTTTTGTTTTTCAGTGTTTTCACGTCCTCCTTAATTATAACCTTGTCTTTTTTATTCGTTTTTCCTTTGTGAATTGTGTGCTGCGCCCAGGGAAATGATCCAATTGCGCTCGCAAACTGTAGTGGTGAGAATTCATTCGTTTTGTCTCAATTTTTGTGGTCCCGGCGCTTGTTGCAAAACAAACCCTGTGAAAGGGATTCCTTAAAACCCTGTATTCTGACAATATGTTCTGCCCTCATGCTGCACTATCCTTCTGCTTACTACTTGCCGGCACTTTTGAAAGGTTTCCTATAATATTTATTTTTTTTTTGTATGGAGAACCGCAAACATAGGTGCCATAAAAAATGCCTGCAACTCACAAGTGTCGAGCACGTTCGAGCTGTCTGGATAAATGCCGTCTTTTAAACATTACACGGTGTTTGTTTGTGTCTTCCATTCTTCAGCTCATAGCAAATGCAAAGCTAATTCTAGTGAACGTGAAGAGATATTCGCTGAACCTGTAGTAGGAGTGAAACCGTGATGTGTATTTGTCGAAGTACATTTAGGTTTCGGAAAGTCAATGTCATACGGTCCTTGAAATCATAGCTCCATCGAAATCTCGGCACTCTGACCTCTTTCAGACCACAACTTCGGAAGTGTCGTCAAGATGGCGCTGCTGCCCGTAGCGAATTTCGCACGGTACGCAAAACAAGTTTCCCCTGCCCGAAGCTACCACCGCTGCCGCAACTACCGGCGAGGCTGCGCGGCTGCATCGTGTCCGCACACTGCAAAAGTAGCCTGTATCGATCATGCGTCACTGTGGCATCCTCGCTGTAGCGCAGATAAATACCGCAGTAGGCAATGAGGCGCGGAAGTAAAGCGTAATGTCTGGGTCTCAGTTACCGCGATGACTCAATATATGTGGCAAAGGTTTCTTAGCGGGGACGATGTTGCGCTCATTCGTCTATACGTCAGCATAGTGCGCCTAAAACTGATCACGAATAAAAAGTACAGACTTATCTGCGTACGTAATTATTGCTCAGCTTGAACATTTTTAATGTGGACACGATGCGCCGGCCGACTCCTTCGCGACCACGTTATGTGTTCTTTTGGTTATAGCATAACATGTTTTTACCCGTTAGGAAGTAATACGAAGATATAAGGGTGTTAACCGCATTGAATATTTACTTGGTACTATTTTTTTAATAGACCAACACAATTATTTGACTCGTGTAGAGAATAGTGATAATAATAATTGGTTTTTGGGGAAAGGAAATGGCGCAGTATCTTTCACATATATCGTCTGACACCTGAACCGCGCAGTAAGAAAAGGGATAAAGGAGGGAGTGAAAGTAGAAAGGAAGAAAGAGGTGCCGTAGTGGAGGGCTCCGGAATAATTTCGATCACCTGGGGACCTTTAACGTGCACTGACATCGCACAGCACACGGGCGCCTTAGCGTTTTGCCTCCATAAAAACGCAGCCGCCGCGGTCAGGTTCGAACCCGGGAGCTCCAGATCAGTAGCCGAGCGCCCTAACCACTGAGCCACCGTGGCGGGTAGAGAATAGTGATAAATTGCGTGACTATTGCACAGTCACGTTGGTATGGTTGAAATAGCGAGCAGGTGTAACAACCGAGCATGTGATGCGGTGGACAAAGTGCTTCCCAGCGCGCTATACCAGCGCATGCGCATGCAGACAGCGAGGTTCTGGCGGACACATCCTGCAGTTCTGATGCTCACCTCGTCGCCGGCCCAGGTAAAGCTGCACTTTTTCCATCTGTGCTTGCCAGGGACGCTTTTCAATGCTTCGTTAAGGTATTTACGGTTGGACACGCATTGTGCCCTTGGCCGCCTGCGCGCTCTGCTTCGTCACGTATGCGACCACTTTTTAGAGTGGGTGCTCGCAAGCCTAATGTGGTGCGCGCTTCGCTTCGGGGTTATTCGTCAACCATTAAAAGCGCCAATGCCGACTTTACTTGAGGTGAGCTTCAAAACTGGACGCTGGAAAACATATTTTGCACCGCTCGCATGCTCGCTTTACCTTTGGGGCACCTGTACTTTAATGTGTGCTAAAAGCCACGTATGCATGTTTAGCTCTTTTGATTGCATGATGTGCCTTAAGTTCTTCCATGACGCGGTGCGTTATCACGACTCTTTTTTGCAAGGAAACAGCCACGGGTGGGCATTGTCCGAGTTGCAGCATGCTTTTGTTTTCATTTTTGCCATCGCACGTACCGCCGTCAACACGCTTAACACGAACGCTCGATTGCGCTGCTTGCGTTGATATTACAGCGCCTGAGCGCTGGGCGCTGAGTCCGAGAGCTTTGTGCACGGTGTGTTTGCGGCCCTGCTTCCAGCCTAGTATTGTCTCAGACCCAGCGACCCAAACCCAACGGCGCTAATATCAGTGGAAGACTCACGCTCGAGCGTTCGTTTTAAGCGTGCTGACGGCGGTACAGTGGCGGACAAAGGATGCCATAAGACAAGCGGAAACAATTGCAAGCACGCCTAGTTGCGTCCAGCTGTCGGATGAAGCAGTAGATATTGCGGATTAAGCCGGCTATGTGCACCGCTAGTTGGCAACGCGCTGGAAGGCAGGTGTGTCAACTAACGGTTGGCGCACATCTGCTCAGGCGAGACGATGCCAGCGCTTCTCCCAACTACTGCTCCGAAGATCATGCCTGCCAGTACGGAGTCTCACAGACTGGTGATTTTAGTCAATAGCTAGCGTATAAATGAAGAGGCAGCACTGCTTTCTGTTTAGCACCAAACCGCATATAAAATTCAAAGTGTCGAACTACTTCCCGGAATACGTTGTACGTGGTCTACGCGAGCCGCTGTACTTCGAGCGAAATTACTAGAAAGTTCAAAGCATCAGCCACTCTTTTGAGTCCAAGAAACGAAACACGAGCCTACAAGCCTGGAAAACCCACGCCGAAGACCTCCTCACGACGCCGCTCCTTGTCCACTACCTCTTACTTACCTCCAACCAGCTGTAGCTACTATATACAGCGTCACCTCGTTTGTTTGCAAACATGCAGGAGGTCTATAGCTTTCTACTTCCGGACAAAGGACCATGTTTCGACTGCTGAGCCTTCCATGAACGTCCTTGAGGGTAACGGAGTGGATTCCAAGAGAAGGCAATCGTAGCGGGGGGCGGCAGAAGGTTAGGTGGGCGGATGAGATTAGGAAGTTTGCAGGCATAGGGTGGGCACAGCTGGCAAAGGACAGGGTTAATTGGAGAGACATGGGACAGGCCTTTGCCCTGCAGTGGGTGCATTCAGGATGATGATGATGATGATGATGATGATCAAACGCCAGGGGAATTAAATTAGTTTGCAGCCCCCTCCTCCACCACCAAATATTGAATGGGGTGTAAGGGGGATAACTTCGAGTTTAAAAGTGATCGTCCTTGATATATCGTTTGATTGCGTCATAAAGAAAACAGAAACCATCTTGGCTGCACAGGATGGACAGTCCACCTGTGTCGAAAAAGGTTATGTAACACCAGCAACCACACCGGTGATGTATACAAGAAAAACGAACCTCATCGTCATCATAATAATCAGCCTGACTATGTCCACTGCCGGACAAGGACCTCTCCAATTAACCCTGTCCTGTGAGAGCTGCGGCAACCTCATTAGGTCCAAATTAGAGTACGCTTCGGTATTATGGGATCCATTCATAAAGAAAGACATATACAAGATAGAGATGGTGCAAAGGAAAGCGGTTAGGTTTATTTATAACAAATACAGGAGGTTAGACTCACCTACAACACTAATGAAAACCAACCATATTCCATTACTTGAAGTACGCAGAAAAATGTCCCGTCTGTTGTTTATGCATAACCTTTTAACACATAAACTAAACATACCCCGCCCTGAAATTCTCAAACAACTGTCGCGCCGAACACACCATTCACGAATTCATTTGCTGGAACCCATTTTTGCAAAGACTGACTCATTCAAGCACAGTTTTTTTCCACGGACTGTTTCCGACTGGAACTCTCTTCCCGAGGCCATTTTCCAGTCCTCAAATTTTAGTAAAGCTCTTGAGAAGCATTTTCTCGAGTAAATGAGCGTTGTATTTCGTTATTCTGCTCATTGTTTGTAACCCCATGTATTTTCTTAGTATTTGTCAATTTCAATGCCTTGTATAGCCCCTCCTGCATGGGCCAATCTATTGGCCTGCAGTATTATGAAATAAATAAATAAATAAATAAATAAATAAATAAATAAATAAATAAATAAATAAATAATCGCCTCAAACTTCTTAATCTCATCCGCCCACCTAACCTTCTGCCGCCCCCTGCTACGCTTGCCCTCTCTTAGAATCCGCTTCGTTACCCTTGAGGACCATCGGTTATCTTGTCTTCGAATTCCATGCCCTGCCTAAGCCTATTTCTCCTTGTCTCGACCAGCCAGCCATTCGTTCACGTACGACATCACTTGTATGTTTAATGATTGCATTCATTGTCATCAACGTCATCATCTTTACCTTTGATTCAACTTTGCTGTAATGACACAACCAGATTCCGTTTGCAGTCTTCCCATTTTTCTATGTTCCCTGCTTAGTGCCTGACGGTATTGACTGCTCAGGGCCACTTCTAATCTCTTGTGCATTCAATTGTTCGTCATTCTGTGCTTAGTGGATAGTATCTCTATTGGACAGCGTCTGTAGGGAGTGCATATATGCGATGGCAAGCATATAGAGTACATTCAGCCGCTAGAAGCCGCGCGGTCAGCTTAAAAAAAGAAAAGCACTGTTAGCATCCACAACCGTCCCTTCAAATAGGAAAGAAACCCTTGCGCCAGATCCTCCTCCTTTCAGGAAACAAAATTACAAGAAGAAAATATTAGTGGCCATGAAGGCCTGAAGCCCTTGAGGATGGCGTGACTTTGGGCCCACAAAACTAGAAAAGGTGAGAAAATATGGCGGTGGCAGGCGGGATATGAGGCGTATTTCTTGCTGACCAAACCGCCGCCAAAGCTGGGTGGACTGAAAAAACTGCGAAAAAGCATGCCGCTGGAGCCGCCCGCACAGGTCTTCTGATTTCTTCTCGCATTTTGAACATTCAAGTCAGCACAGCGAGCGAGATTGTTTTCGTCCACGCGGCCGGTCAGGGCCTGGTTTCTTCGTTGTTGCTGCTGCTATGCTCTTGCTGTTGCTGCTGGGGCTGGTTCTGCTGTGCCGTTGCATTTCTGGCGCGGTACGCGAGGACGTAAGGGGGGTTCCAGTGCCTTCTCCTTTCCCTTTCTTTCATGTCTGCGCTGCACACCTCTACGACGCCATTACTTTATTTCCTAGTTTTTTTCGCGGTTTTTTTTTCGAGAACACCGCAGCATGGAAGGCGTGCCTCTTATGTTTTCGTTTGCTTTCGGACAACGGCGGACGCCATCCTCCCGGGAAGCAGGTCAAGCGCTGAAAGCAGGGTTGGCCTTAAGTGTTAACGCAAGCCCCTTATCTTCGCTTAGCCTGAGCGCTTTAAGACTAAAGAAAAAAATGTCAAAAACGATAAAAACAAACAGATCACACAACTATGAGTCTGAAAAGTTTCAGCGAATATAGATAAAACTTCGTCTTCTGAAATTCGTATGGCCTTCTTCTCTACTGCTGCGAATAAATGAACAGAAAAAGAAGGCACAGCGCACGGCAGCCAACAATGCGGATGCTGAGGCCAAGGTTCTCTTTTCTTTTTTTTTGCTCCTTATTTATTTTTCCACTCATCCACGTGTGGCGTTTTCACGCAGTCGAATGGCAGGCATTTTTCGAGCCCACCACCACAGCAGCCTTCAGTCAGCTTTGCCTTCACGCTATTTTGCCGTCTCGCAGGTCAATTCCCTCCGTCTCCCACGAAGCCTACTGCGATGAATCTGGGAGGATGAGGAGAACGCGGAGGGGGAGGTGGAGCTGAGAGAATCTTCACGCCTTACTGCTCTTGCCACGTCGACGGCAACAAAGGCTCACGGAGGTTTCTTCAGTTTTTGATTGGCGGCCACGTCTTTGTTAGCTTTTTTGTGTGTGTGTACCTTTCTTGCTTGGCGAGATGGACGATTTGTTTCACTTGTCGCTGCTCCGCCGAGCGTCCTCTGAAGAACCGCAGGAGAAGAGCCGAGCCAGGCTGGCAAGATAAGCGCTGGCAGAGCTTTGGTCATGAATTAACGGAACAGGGAACAAAAAGGCGCGAAATTGCCTTCACTATAGCATTAATGAAACTTCAGAGGCGAGAAGTGAGAGTAGCTTCCGTTCGGTTAGGTGCGGCTAGCACGGACGGAAGAATGCATGCATGAAGGCCAAAAAGGAAAAAAAAAAGTTGAAAGGGACACTTCAGATCCTTGCGTGCTGTGAATGCGAAGACCTAAAGACATTTACATTAAAGGCCTTGAACCTGAAGGCCTTTAATGAGAAATCACTTGCCCTAAAGACCTTCACCCTGAAGAACTTTACCATAAGGCCTTTTTTCTGAAGATGTTTACCTTGAAGGCCTTCATCCTAGAGGTGTTTGCGATAAAGTCCTTTAACCCAAAATGCTTTATCATTGTCATGGTGATTAATGACCCCGCCCCAAACCAGCATAACGGTCGCCAAACATTCAAAGCCTCGTTTCATTCTCGCCATTTTCCGCATCACGTGACTCACTTCAGAGGCTTCACCACACACCGGCATTTTCTAGGTTAGGAAGTTTCATGAAATTTGGCACTAAAAAATATGCAGCTAATGACTCTTATCGCGGAATGACGGTAATGTGAGTACTATAGCTCTACGAGCATTCTGATAAAAAATTGTGATCTGAATCTTCTGCGGGGATAAGTTGAAGTTTTTTCGGCATTTTGTGACCCTGGTTTTTTCAGACTTGTTTTCAGAACTGTGAAGTACATGTTAGTATTCGCATTTTCTTGTTTCCTTTTTTTTCAATATATATCGTTTTGGCTACAGGCACAATTGGCAAGTACTTGCTTCACAGTTTTTAATAACGGAAAACTTGAGACCGTGGGTGAAATTGTCATCCCTGGGACCCAAGAGCACAGGATCGGTCAAAAGTTCCAAGGCCACATGGTCTGCTCTCGAGCGCTATAGTCGGGAGGTTAAGACACCCCCGAAGCCCAAAATCTCCAGAGAGGAAAGGAGAAGTATCGTTCTCATTCGTGAGAACCTTGATAGCTTTAATGATATCATGAGTGGCAGGATATGCTGCTGAAAAGCAGACCCGGTGGCCTGGAAAGTTTTGACCAACCCTGTACAAGCGCTTTCTACTCGTTCTTGCGATTTTTATCAGCAGGTCTTCGCGCTCTGCTAACGAGGTAAGTTCTTGCAATACTTAGCGTTCCAACCGCAGCAATGAATGCAGCAGGAAAACAACCATGCACAAGGCAGATGAAAACATTTCAATTTACCTAACGTTAGTACGAACTGCTCTCTCAACTCTATCCAGCACGGTAAGTGGAGACGCCAATGTGGTTTCAAAGTGCAACTCTGGAGCTTCTTCATGTCCCTTCAACTTGCTGTTCTTTAGGCTAAACCGCTTATTCTCTCCTTCCACCAACGCCGCACTAGTCGTGCTTTCACTGTGGAAGTAATTGGGGTGCCACGGCATGGCTTCATTAGTGGCGCACGCGCGTCCTTGGGCGGTTAGCCTTAAAGTATTCATTATATCGCATCCTAAGCACTAACTTTCGCAGTAACGAAGCTGTGCTTTTGTCAGCAGGCCCCTGGCCTACCATCACTTTTGAGAGTTTTGTTGGCTTCCTTGATACTGTAATCCCGGCTACACAAATTTTCTTGTCTTCATGTATAGGAAAGCAGGAGGGTGATCAATAGCAGGCATGCCGAGCTTAAGCGACAGATATGATCAAAGTTAAGAACAGTGTTGGGAGTAAGTGCAGGAACAAATTTCCATCCGAAACTAAGAGCAAACAAGATATGACTGCAAATCGGCACGCAAATAGGAATGCAAATAGGCTTGCGGTCTGTTCATACAATTGTATACCTATTCATAACAGTCGTATTTCTCAATGAAGTCCGCGGATTTTGTTTCTCCTGCGCCGCGCAGTACTAATTACGCTAGCGGTATTCTGAAGCGTATGCTAGTGTTTGTGCCATTTTTTCTGCGGATCAAAAAACAAACAATTCTTTTTTTTTACAAGAAACAGGTCACGTGAGCAGGAAACGTCGCTGAACCTGTGTTGACACAGAACTGCGAAAAGTCGGACATGAACTTCGTATTGCATCCTTAGGAGCTCCTCTAATTGGTAAGCTTATTTGAACTGTAACAGTTCAGTAAGCTTATGTTTGATTCGCATGTCTGACGTTACAGACCTTATACAACAGTCAGCATGGTTATAGCAGCAATTTTACGTTAAGAAATGTTTCTAAAGCCCACCAGCATTATCGTTCATGTACAGTATGTCTTCATCAGTTTTCATTGGCAAAAACCTGATTCTATGGCTCTCCCCAGGAAGGTCTTGACTGTAAGTCAGCTGAAAATAAAAAGTACATACTTCAACGTGTAACGCACACAGAATTATATTGATAGGTCGATAGTCAGCTTGATGGCATAACCATCAGACCACTCTTTCTTCGCTTTTGGTCTTGGAACCGTCGAAAAGACTTTGGGAGAGACGCTGCTTTCTTTAAAAACAAAAACAAAGGCACTGCCAGACTCGTCCTGAAATGCGGTTGATTTCACCCATAATTATTTCATGCTTTATAAAACTTCTTTCAATCCTCTATATTACAGAACTAGAATGAGTTTCCACGGAATCTGCAGTGTATTTCAATGAGTTTTCGCACCTGCGAAGATCAACCATTAAAACTTGAGACTATCGGTACTCGCTACAAGTTTTCTTTCCGCCATTTATCGACGCCACCTTGTTAGAGTTCGTATCTTTTTTTTTATAAGTATTGCACTTGTTTCTTATTCATGCTTCCCGAGCACGACATAGCCTTTCGCTGAACGATAGCCTCTAGCAAATTTATTCTGCTTCGTTCACCACAGACTCTTTCCTTTCGTGCAACATTTTGAGTACTACTGAGGCCTCGACGTTCGGGAACCTGAAAATAACTTCAGCAGGTTATTTTCCTCTTTCCAAATCTATTTTCCGTTCTGTTCTCTATGCCTCTCCACGTTAATTTTTTTGTTGCTGCGAAAACGAAATTTATACAAGGCTAGGTTGAACACTGAGAATTATTCTTACATATTTTCTTTCCAAGAGAAGTGTGCTCAAGAAAATCCAACGACACGAATACAGTAAAAAAATATGCGATCACAGAGGTTCCGCCTAAGTGGTACCCGCCCACCAAAGCGTGACAAGCTTGTCGGACGTGCTGGTTCTACTCGGGTTCCTCGATAAGAACCCACTGGTCCCTGTTGAAGAGCCTTTCAACCGTGAATGTGGCCACTGGCTTGGGAAAAATCTCGGTGGTCTTATCTAAAAACTAGAGGGGGGGCTTCGCTCGATCGTTGCCAGCTTTTTTTTCTAAGAGGAATTTTTACTTCTTCTGTGGTGGCATTGTCTGCCCCTTGATACCCGAGTCGAAGATGCGCATAAGCAATTAATAATTTGGCCGGAAACATTGTCATTAACATAGTTGCGAGACAGCGCTTATTTTGGCCCCTTTCTGTGTCCTTCGTCCCTCGGCGATGAATTTACCGCCAAAATGAAAAACTTCCCTATGACAGCCACAGCATGAGCAGAAAAACACACGAACTTCGTATGTCGGTCAGTGCACGCTCGCGCGCGCACGCACAAATATTTTTGAGCATGTGAGATAAGAACACGCACGTTCGCATAAACAAACAGTTTCTGCAATAAGTACTATAACAGTAGTTACGTGCAGTGCTTTCTAATCTAACTTGCCGAAAATATATTTCTAATGCTGCTTGCTTTCATTAGTGACCTTATCAAGAAATACCGTCACTTCTCCGACAGTGGCTTTGTCTCATCAAAATGATTGCCGCTAAACTGTTTTCTTTTTCTTGTGCCTGCCCCTTGCTGCAAACCCTCTGTTCGGAAAGAGTTCTCACCTTTTCATTTGCCACTTTCTCCTTAGCACTCTTACTGGTATCTATGGTAAAAAAACAAAAAAAATCATAATTAAAGGTCATGCTTCACTGCGTGACCTTGCTTACAGCTCCGCAGTTGCAAAACTGCGTGCATTCTTCGGATTCAGCATGCTTGCGTAGACAGCGTAGTTCTAATGTTGACGATGAGAGGTCTGGCTAATCACGTGCTCAGAGTCGCCGCCCACATTGTTTACAACGCGGCGGCGGTGATACTGCTCGTCTTTCGGGCTTGCTTTTCGACTTTACAGCTTAATTCCAGTTCCTTCCTCCACTCGTGCATCGATATCGGTCACCTTTTTCTGAGTTCTTTTCGTATTATTTACTACTTTACTTACTGCGTTTACTTGCCCTGAAGGTAGGTTTACGTTAATCGTAGGCAATCCCAAGCGAATAGCGAATTTCTGGGCATTGATTTTGATGCATATCTTTATCTTTTAGAGTTCGCTTAATGGTCTGCCTTCAGTTTTGTAGAATGGACTACAACTCCTGTTATAGTATTCTGCGGGGATCTGAATTCTTTTTGTGCTCAGCTCTCTGGGGACATTAGCTTATCAGCACGGGTTAATTATCCGCCCTAGGATTCTAAAAGCTGATTGCTGTTTGCTCAGCTGCAGTGCTGAACTAGCCCGACACACACCGTGTTCGCCCTGGCATTAGCGACAGAAGCTAAAGAAGCTATATGGCTACTCTAGCAGCGAAGAGAATCCTTTACTCTCGCTGACCTAGCTTCCTGTTTTCATTTACCCAGTTTCTTCAAGAACACATATTTCATCCGGGCCAACATGCTGAGCGCGGAAGCTACCACACCCCGCTCCCCGTTCGCGCCAAACATTTACAACGCTTTTCCACGCAGTGGCGTCTCCAATCGTGTCTTCAAATTGCAAAGAACAAGCAGCACTCACTTCAGGGCTGTTCGAAAGGAATAAGTACACAACCAATAAAAACCACTTAAAAAGTAAGCAATATAAACTTACCCCGATTCGGCGGAACTTTCAGTTAATCGCCGGTGGGAACGAACCTCAGGAAGGTATGCGAGTAAATATATTTTCCGCATACTTTTATTTACCCCAGGCAACAGCGCATGAACGCGCGCACACAAAAACATAGAGCCAAACATGCTACAGCTAGCGCACCGTCGGCTTCTTTGTACGCTCGTCCCAAGGTGCGCAGGGGAAGGGGGGGGGGGGGGCGGGGGGAGGCGTTATCTTTGGCTGTCTTCTTTTTGGCACCTCCCTCCACTAACGACTTGACATGGGAAAAGTTGCTGCTTGGAGGTCGAAGCAGCAAAGGCAACCGCGCGCCCCGGCCCGGCAGTCCAAGCACTTTGCCAGGCACGAACGCCACGACCAGATAAGCACTGTAGGGAGGTTCCCCATTTGCCCAATGCCGGAACCCGGAAGGCTCCCTCGTTCAAGACCTGTACTGCTTGTTGCTGAAACTTCGCTTTTTGTTCTCTTGACTAGTGCAGTACTCCGTAGATATTAACCAGTGAACTAAACGAGTAATAAGGTAATAAATTAATTTTGATTATTGTATTTTTTTTATATAGGTGCTTAAGGAACATCGCGGGTATTGAGTCGTGCCGTAGTTCTGCTGTCAGAATTGTTTTGACCACCAGGTATTATGCAAAGTGCATTGAATTCATACCCAGCAATTCTAGACAAATATGTTTTTGAGTGGGAAATCGTTCAAGAAGGCAATTTTTTTCATACAATGTAAGATTTCGCTATAATAATCAATATATCCGCAGATCACCCGACGGCAGTCGTGTATTTTTTTTCTATTAATGCTTTTGCTATCGTCAAAAGCGTTCCCCATTGGTTTTCTATGGCAGTCTTAACTGTTCGATGCGATCGATGGGAACGTTTTAAAATAAACATTTTTCTACACCAGAATAATGGATTATTACCTTCAATATTTCCATAAGAGTGTCTTACAATTTTCCAATTTTAAAAATTTTTGCCCGTGAAAACTGGACATGATCGCTACAAAGGTGTTCTAGCCTGTCACCTTTTCTATAATTTTTAATAATCCGACTTCAAACCCGCACCCTTGGGCTCGGTACTGGAGCGCCATAGATACTAAGCAACGGTGACGGCTTAAATAAGCAAAGAACTGCTGTGGAGTAGCCTACTAAAGGCATGTGAAGAATCTTGAAAAGGTCTCGTTAATTTTTTTTTTATAAAGAAGATAATTTAGGGAGGTACCTCTTTTATCGATCGAAAGAGGATGTATTTTTACTTCCTGAAGAAAGTGAATTTTTGTAACATTAAACGCATTCATAAAGACATGGCGTCTGGTTTTTACAGCCAATTTTCAAAAGCTATGCTTAAAAGTAACTGGTCACCCTGACGCAGTACTGAATAACTGTTCCAGTAAAAAAAGAACATTCATCACTGGCTGCTGTTGATACTGAATTGGAGAAACAAAGACTATATCGGGAAATTTATTCCAACAATTCCTGGCCTTTTAATATGTCATCATATTTCTTTTATACACGGGCAAGATTAGTTTAAGAGGCACAAATACGGTTTGAACGAGTTTTATCCTAAATTATCGGATGTTCAGAGTGCCCCTGGCGTTATGGTGCCAACTTCCGTGTATTCTATTTTGTCGGCTTCTGTAGATTTTTCTTTTCTGTTCGTCTCTCATTGACTACCAGTTCAAAGTACTGATCGAGAGAGAGCTGAGGCTAAACATGCTTATTACAGATTTTTTCTCGCTGTCCCTGACTAAAGTTTTCTTCTTGTACTGAATTGTGTTAAAATTTTAGTCTCCCGCAAACAAGCTTCGGACATAGTTGATGCATATGCTTCCCTAGATGCCTGCATCGGGGCACTCTATAGCCGAAGGTATAGTTAATATGTTTTAACACAGCTGAGACAAGAGAAGTGAACAGAAAACACAACTCAGCAATCAACATTCCCGCATACTTTCCATTGCACATACTGGAGCTCTGACATCGGTTAAGTTGCCTTCGCGTCACTGTCACTGTTGTCTTCCAGGAAGCGCATTCCGAAAATCTACCCTGGGCTCGCCTCATTTCCAGCAGCAGCACTCGGAATGCAAATGTCCATTTTTTTTTTGTCGGAAGGTGCTAATTAGTCGAAGACGGAGTACGAAGACATACTGCATGTACGAGAACATTCAGAATTTCTACTATAAATAATACTTGGCCATCTGGCATCAATATCACGTGGCGTCTTGGTCAACAGATTTAAATGATGTTTTCAGAACAGTATCTTGGCGACGGGGCATTGCGAGGCCCTATAACGGCATATAGGGGTCTCCATCGTGTATGGTGAGGTTGCTAACGAGGGGCCCAAGGTTCGACTTCTCAAATGCGGAACAAAAATCTTCATCTGTGATTATTTTTTCTCATTAACGCGCTTTAACAGCGCTGTTGTTCGTTGGTTTGCGATTAATTAGGAGACTTCACCATCACTTCTTCCGACGAAATCATCGCCCGCGTTGCGTTACGTGACCGCTAGATGGTCACGTGATGTGTCGCTCCAACGACACAGCTCACACCTCAAGCGAATCACCACAACCTTCGCTCACATAAACCAAAGGAAGTAGCCGGCGTATAAGTAGCTTAGAGCTGCAACAAACGGGAGCGGTTTCTTAGTTTGAATTTCGCGAAAGTTCCCTCATCGAGAGTACCGTGCTAAAGGAGCTGAAAAAAGAGATCCAGCGGTGTTCTCACACCAAAAAACGCGTGACAGAAAACGTATGCTTGCAAAACTTTTAACCGTTTTTTAGTTCCTTTAAGCAAGGAAAAGCTGAACTACCTCAGTGTGTAAAGAAGCTCGATATCCGCGCACCAGGCAACGCACCTCGGCCCACGAGTCCAAGTCACCCTAGGGAATAACTGCGCTCAACACAACGAGCTCAGGGGGAGAATAAAAAGCAATAAGCTCCTAAACTCTACACCTCTCCAAGGGGGTGTGAGCCGTACCATGAAGCGAAAGACGCGTAAAACACAACTCCGCTAAAGGGAATTCCTCGCCAGATATCCGGCCGTACAGCTGTGAGATGCGCCGCGTTCATATGCGGCTCGCTGTTAACTCCAGGCCCCAGCACTCTTCGCCCCTGCTTTTTTTTTATCCTGATTTCTTCGGTTTTTCTCGCTCTCACTATCCTTGCATCCTGCAAATCCAGGGGATGCAGGATCCCGGTGCTTTTTAGCGCGCACCTCTCCGGCCCCGGGCGGGCACCTTTTGTTCCCCATTTTCCCTTTTGTTTCTTCGCGCCGCATATAATTATAGGAATCCTAGAGCGTGGACATGTCGTTATGGAAAACGAGGGAGCGACAGGGCACACCCGAGTTAGAGTTCCCTGACGGATTCGAAGGCTCCGTTCCGGTCGAAGGAGCCACTTAATTGCTTCGTCGAGTGCACCGGACCAGCGAGGGGACGCGAGAGAGAGGAAGACGAGTGTTGGGCCTGGTTTTCGGAAGCACGATTCCTTCCTTAAAACTCGCAATGGGATTCCAGGGATTTCGGGCGGGTCGGAGCTTTCCCATTCGGGGTGAGCCGATGCACTCGGCCCTCGCTTATAAGTACAGCGAGTCCTGAGTGTGTGTATGTGTGACTGCTGCACTTGAATGCGCAAACAGCAAACGAGCTCGACAGCGGTAATGAGGTGGCCAGCGTCTCGACAGACCAAAAAGCAGAAAGGGGATGTTGCTCCTAATGCTTGCTCAACATCGCGACGCAAATAGTTATGGTTTTTATGTGTCCCTAAAAGATGGTAAGTTTGTGCAGGTAAAGCGCCATGATCCAATTAGTTATGCTAAGTTGATGCAGGTCCGGGAAAGCATAGTGATGCAGTTGGTTGTGGTTTGTGTCGGTTTTTTTTAGGATGGTAAGTTGGTGCAGGCCGGAGAAAGTGGGAACAGCGGTGTATACCTTCTCAACAGGGGACACTCCAGGTGCCGAGTAGCTTTATGTATGCTAGTGCATATCATGCCAAATGAAAGGCATGCAAGAACCAATTGTTTGTTGTCAAGGAGGGTCAGCATCATGTATGAAAAGGGCGAGGGGGCAGCTACGCCTAACGAAAATTTCTGCTTATGGTGCACAAGAACTAGGAAGTGTTCCATATTTGTGTGGACTACTGACTTTGTAATGGGTGACATATTGCTGCACGACCACGTCAACAATCCATCAATGTAAATTATAAAGATAGCGACTCATGTTGGTTTCATTTCACATGTGCCTTAAAAATTACAATCGTCAATGGGAGCCTTCTAAGGCCAACCTGAAATCGTGCTTTAACAGGCACTGTATATGTGCCTTAAAAATTACAATCGTCAATGGGAGCCTACTAAGGCCAACCTGAAATCGTGGTTTAACAGGCACTGTAACTGCCTACAACCCTTCGTGACAATTATTTCAAGATAACAACCCTGAGACATTAAAAAAGTTCACTTAACCTGGCGGCTCTCATTCCTTCTGTTTGACTCTACTGCGGGACCATGGCTGAAAAAAAAATACACCTTTCTTGGCTCTCTCAGAAATAAATGCACGCGCAAAACCTTCGCTCGTGTGCCTGAAATAATTGCGCTCATGCGACGTCCACCCCTATCAATGCGTCAGTGAAATGCGATATCCTGTACCATTCACTTTAGCGTTATGTTGGCGGCTGAGAGTCTTTGTTGGACGATGCGTAGATATTCCGACCTGAATTCGATTTTCTTCTATTTCCCAACGTTTGGGTGTCGACTAATATGACTACTGTTCTACCAGTTTGGGAGTAAATGCGGTAGTCATGCTGGGCTGACTCTATAGCTTCAGTGTTAAACGTCCCATACGAAATACGAGTTCGCGCAAGTCATTTAACTGATTTTTTTCTAGTAAGGACTGCACTGTGATTCAATAAATCTTGAAAAGCAATTTTTTGGCAACTTTTCCTTTTAACATTCACCCGCAGGTGGTGAATCGTAATAAAAAAACCTGCGCTAAAAAACACAGACAGAGGACGAGACGAGACCGGAAGCGCCTTCCGTGTGTCTTGTCTCTTCCTCTGTCTGTGTTTTTAAGCGCTGGTTCTTAATACGATCGATCACCACCAACTTGCCCAATCCTCAGTTCTTCTACCCGCAGGTGGGCATAGCGGCAACTTTTTTCAGGCTGCCTCTGCTTGCAGTAGGGGGTGTAGCGTGCCAGGTAAAAACTGCACGATTACGATACTCGGTAATGTCTTATGATAGCGCATATTGTTTATGCTAATTGAAGCATCGAAGCAGCTTTCACAACTGGATCTTTTCCATGAAGTCGCTACGCTTATGCTCCAGCAGCTTTCACGCGTCTGGACCTTGGCGGCGCAAGCTCTGCGGTTCTGTGTGGGCAGTGCGTTTACGATTATGATTACCTTGTGTCGCAATCTTCATGCGAGTTTTATACAGCTGCGCTGTAATAACGACTTAGTGGGCATCGTAATCGCGCCTCTTTCACCCCTTCCTTGATCCCTTCTTTCAAGGTCCTGTGTATGCAGGAGGGAGGGGGGGGGGGGGGATCTACGGGAGTGAGTTGCCTTTTTAAACAAGTCCATTTTGAGCCGCGCCGATTGGATGGAGCTCCAGAATCCACGGGCTCAAGCCAATCGGCGCGGACCGTTGTGGACATGTCCGAAAGTGCGACGCCCGCTGCATACCACACTAGGTGTCCTCCGGTTCTATGGCCGCTGAAACGCCTTTCCATATAACTACCTATAACCCCGTCACATGCGTTCACAGAGCGTCCGAGAAGCCTTTCGATGCGGTTCGCGGTGCCTAACGACCGCGGGGGCCCCACCCAGTGACAAAGAAGGTTGCGTGGTGCGTGAGCCACGGCCTTTGTGCAGGGTTGGTTTGGTTTCGTTTAAGGGGGTTTAACGTCCCAAAGCGACTCAGGCTATGAGGGACGCCGTAGTGAAGGGCTCCGGAAATTTCGACCACCTGGGGTTCCTTTACGTGCACTGACATCGCACAGTACACGGGCCTCTAGAATTTCGCCTCCATCGAAATTCGACCGCCGCGGCCGGGATCGAACCCGCGTCTTTCGGGCTAGCAGCCAAGCGCCATAACCACTCAGCCACCGCGGCGGCTCCTTTGTGTATGGGGTGGACACACTATCGCTAGAAAGAGCTATGTGTGGTGATGCGATCAAGGGCGAACGCGCGCCCTACTCAAAGGCGACAATGGTTGCGCGAACCACAAGCAGGGGGTGGTCACGTGGTCTGCTACTTTTACCACCCCTTCCGACCCTAATCCTGCAAACTGGGTAGAGACAGTTGCGCTGTAAAACAAAAGATGCGCAACAAGTGGTACGGGTACGAGTAGCTGTTCTTAATTAACACTAGCGAACAGCTAAGATTAACGAAAAAAGTAGCATAAAATATCGCTTGCGAATGTGCGAGAATTTTCAAAACTGAGCATTTCCGGAGCCTTAGTAAGGGAAGCAAGAGACTATGGATAACTTCGAATAAATTGTTCAGAAATCGGCTACAGCGCCTAATATCGGTCCTCGAACTGCAAAACCGTTGAATCTCGAAAAAAATAAACAGAATGAACTGCATAATTGTATTCCACTTACTCTCTTTTGGCAGATATGCGATGTTATCATGGAAGGAAAGAACGGGTGACCCGAACACTCTTTTCCTTTTCGTATCGATGCCAAAATTTGTACCGAAGCCCGCAAAGTGGTCAAATCTTTCATTCCCAAGATTTTGCTTCTTTTATCTTCTGAACGTCTCTAATGAGCACTGGTGTCACGAGAGCCGTTCAATTTCAAATGGGGGAAGATTGCGCTGATTGCATCGATTCGCGATAACCTAATATATATTGGCACGCTTCCAGAGACCTCGTGCTTGCGGTTGTTTCTGTGGAGGCGATCCACTGTGACATTACTTCTGGCTTATCTTTTTTCAATCACTCGTCGAGAGTCGCGCATAAGAAGCGATTACAACTATTCGAGTTTCTAACAGCGGCCTAATTATTTTCTAGCCTATTGACGTCTCGCACGGCAGTTAAAACTTCGCGACAATCACTTCTCCCTCCGGGGGTAATTTATGTTGGCTTCCCATTAGCCGCCAAAGTAGGGCATACCGAGTCCTTGACGCAACGCGTAAAAACGCATTATTTGGTAAAGCGTAGACGCAATATAAGGCAGCGATAAATTGTGATCAATACATTGTCCTGTCATTTATTGTCGCAAAAACAGCAATCTTTGTCTTGATTTTTTTTTCTCATTTTTGAAGACCATGGGGCTGCATACGCATTTCTCTAAGCACGTTTCGGCTTGGATGTATTGTTGTACAGGATATAGTTGCACTGCATCAAGCCTTTTTTTTATTACTAAAGGAGCCTTTTAAGTCGTTTGTTAATGCTAGTAAAGCAACAACTCTCAATAGTAGCGATGGAATTCGGCTGCTGATAGCAAAGTGGCGAGTTTAAATTCGATGGAGACGGAATGCACGAATCCCGTTGTCCGAGTAATCTCGATGCAGGTCCTCGAAATTCATCGCATCCCTCGAAAACTGCGTGTCTCATAGCCAGCGATGTTGCTTTGACATGCGAAAACTGATTGATCTAACCTAAGTCTGAAGAGGAGATGATTACGGCTTCGTACTTATGCACATAAAGAGACAGCCTGATTGGCAGACTAGAGCCAAACCAACGTGCTGCGCCGTTTGCCTGGTTTAACCGTCGTCTAGTTTAGATCACGTCATTTTTATAAAGGTGGCGGGCCAAACAGACCCACATTTGGGCACCCCTGGCAGGGAGGCCTGGTCAAAGAGTCACTAATTAATGTTAGACCGAATTAGCCGCTCCATTGTTCTCACCGTATTCGGTCTAGTTAAGCTATAACTGAGTTGCCTAACTCCTCTCATTGGCAGCTTGTAGTTTATCTAGTGGGTGTGCATCCGCCATTCCTCGTGTGTACTATATCCATGCTCAGCTCTCTCTTCCTGGCTCTGCTTCTGTCTGTGCCTTTTCCGCTTCCCCGTACGGGGGTACCAAAACAGGACACAGTCAGGTTAGCCATGCTGCCTTTGTTTCGTCTGTTCTGGCCGCTGCAGCCTCCAATGGGAACCTGGACGTAGGATTCAGCTCGTTGTGACCTACTTCATACTAAGCCTGTTCGGACAATAATAGTTTATTCCTTCTCCCCGAACGTTCTCTCCTTTTATTAATTTTTTATATTTATCGTTGCCTTGTTCCAACATGGTTTCTATACTCTCCTACTCGTGTATTGAATGCCTGTATACGCACGAAACCATTCTATTTGCCGTCTGCCCGCTAGTCTTCACTGTATGTAGGTAATGCTCTTTTTTTCTATGCCCTAGCTCCGGCGAAATACACAACTAGGCTGCGAGTATGACACTAGCTTTAAGCTTGATCAATTAGCGATCGCTAAAGTGAATTCGCTCAAAAGTGAGCTTGGATTATATTAGACTATTGATTAGTATGGACACAAAAAAGTGAAGACAGGAAAATTAAACATAGCCCGGTGTAACAGAAAACACCTTAGCCAAATAGCTACCGCTTGGCCCTACCGTTCAGAGAGCCGACGCAGTACGCTAGCCTATTCAACAGCACAAAACGTCGCTATAGTGAGGGTCTCTCTCTCAATCGATAAAGTTATCACTTCTATTCGCTTGTATCAAACGCCGCACTTTTCTTCTTCTAATAACCAACGCTTTCTCCCTCCGATTTTCTCAGCTGCTCATGAGATTTCTTCGAGTCTCACCTTGTCTCACCAAGCCTCGTAATTACCGCATCGTGCCGCAGGTACTTAGCGGCGTCAACGAGCATTTTCCAAGCGCCCGGACTGCTTGCGGAGATGCCTGCGCTTCCCAAATCACTTTGAGTACAGCACAGCTTTCGAAACTAAAGCTCAGCCGCCTACGATGTGCCCACACACGAGAGGCTGCCATTATTTACTTACCACATCCGTCGATTTCGCCCTCCCCGGAACATTACATGGATGCCAAAAAATACTCTGCTCTATAGACGAGCCCCATCTGTACAATGAGGGTAGTTACCCGTAGAGGTAATTAGCTGCGGGCAACGTCTTCCGTACGTACGCGAGCCTTGTTGTATCCGTCCATACGCGGAATTCTGCCGCTACGATTTGTTTCCATCGAGCTGAAATCGTAGATTTTTTACGTTTCCTGTCCTTGAAGCCTATGTTTTCCGAGCCCGGCTGCATTAGGAGAGGCACTATTCGCTTGCCTGCCCTACTTACCCGAAGTAGACTGAGCATTCCATTGCAAAGATACGAAAAGTGCAAGTGCCGCCATGCCTTACCTTGAACGCAACTCCAGAGAACGCCGTGCATAGACCGAGAGCAGTTAAAAGAGCTGTGCAAGTGCCGCCATGCCTTACCTTGAACGCAACTCCAGAGAACGCCGTGCATAGACCGAGAGCAGTTAAAAGAGCTGTGCAAGTGCCGCCATGCCTTACCTTGAACGCAACTCCAGAGAACGCCGTGCATAGACCGAGAGCACTTGAACGAGCTAAGAAGAATGTATACAGTGGGCATCAGTCTTCGCTAAGCGGTCCAGAGCCGCAGTGAGCAGCAAATGGAAGTTTGGCAACAGCTTCTGGGCTCTAAATACGATGTTTGGCTTGAAGTGCAGCCACAGAGACCTATTAGCCAGGTGGGCAAGGTTAACTTGCCTCAAACGTGCTAGCTGCTGCTTAATTTCGCTCATTATAGTTTGCAGCACAGCGCCCCGGCGCTCTACGCATGACAGACGCATACTGTACGAGTAGATGCAAAACGCCGAAATAATTTGTAGTAGTCGAAAGAGCTTAGAAAAATGCTTCAAAGCGTAGTAAATTTCTAATCAGGCCGTAATTGCTCATTAGTATTCACCAAACGCAGCCAAACAACTACAAAAGAAAGCTGTACAGCTTTCGCAGAAGCATTTCAGTTAAACAAAATGGACTGGGACAAATTTTCTTTAACTATGCATAGTTTCTGAGAACGCTGTGCAGGTTTCCTTTCTAGACTTTATCGCTACGCTTAAGTTGACATCAATGAGTAATTATTCCCTTATTACAATGCTTGACAGTTTTAATTATGTAACGATTTAATATGTTTTGTTCTTGAAAAAGCCAGCGCTATGGATGAATGGCTTTGGCGTTCGGCTGCCGACGCGGGTCCGTTCCTAGCCGCGCCGTTCGACGCAGGCAAAATGCAAATGTTCTTTTTTCTGTGCGATGCCAGCGCACGTTAAAGAATGCCAGCTAGTCTAAATTCCTTTATGATATGCCTCAAAGCATATATGCCGCTCCATGACCTTAAACTACACAATTAAAATTTCGTTCCTGATGCGCACTTGTTTTCAGCAGCATGGTGTGCAGTTACCAGTGGCTCAGTTAAAGCTTGTTTGGCTGCATTACTATTTAATTTTTACTGCATTTACTACACTTAGTGTAACTTTTAAGTATTTTGGTTCCAGAACCAACCGCATTTTACTGAAACAAGGAAATTTCGGCATTGTAGTAAATGAGGGGGAGTGTACCGTAATGACGCTTGTTTAATTCTCGACAATTGTTCTTCAACCGCTTTCACTAGCCAGCAGGCATACCTAAGTAGCCATGGAAACAGCACATATCCCGAGGCCTGCCAAGTACTCAAGGCACTAGAACGCAACTTTCGCACCTGTTCTGCATACGTAAGACAGTGACGTCAGACGCTGGTCGCTTGGCTGGCACTTATCTGCAGCCAGCCACCGACGGAGAGGCGTTATTTTGGGCCCCTGGCCTGAGGCCCGCACGTGCTGGACCGAACATCATGCCCGACTGCTTCGCTTCCTACTCGGCATCGGAATGCATGAAGTGGCGGCCTCAGGACGCCGGCATATCTCGATACCTGTAAATACCCATACCCCGTTTCCTGGCCTATCCCCACCGTCACATAGTCCTCCCTTTTGTTCCATTGTGTTCCT
Organism: Amblyomma americanum; assembly: GCF_052857255.1. NCBI lineage: Eukaryota > Metazoa > Arthropoda > Arachnida > Ixodida > Ixodidae > Amblyomma > Amblyomma americanum. The sequence goes on along the minus strand of NC_135498.1, from coordinate 61,835,055 downwards.
ATTTTTCCATTCACCAGCCCAGCATAAGTGGTTAGTGCACATTTGCCCAGGCAGACCTCGCGACAGCAGTTCTGCGGTTAAAAAAAAAAAATGTTTGTTTGTGTGGCTTGCCCTCTGCCCACATCTTGCTTATTGAATCTCTCTTTCTATCCCCCTTTCACAATCTCTATTTAGGAAATTTCTCTGGAGCGCCGTCAACTTCTAACAGTGCATTCCTGAGTCCAAGTCTTTTCTTGGACAGGAATAGTTTCTTCGTAGATAAGAACCTTGCTGTTTTCTCCCTACGGAAAAGCATAGTTCGCGGCCGTATTTTGTAACTACCCATATCATTTTCCATTCCATAGAGCTCTGACGTCAGTTGCGACGAAACAGCAGGAAAAGAAACAAACAGCCAATCACAGGCACAGCTGGTCTGTTAGCGGCGCTGCCGCTAGCCAGCTTCCTTCCGCCGAATCCAGTCTGACACGCGCACCACTCTGCACAAATTATTCGAACAGATGACACCCAGTTTCTTCGTCAAGACTTGATTAGCACCGATAAATTTCATCAAGCTTGTCAAACCAGTGCCTTCTAAAAGCAAAAAGCATCTCCACTCCGCCTGTGACGTCACTGCGAAGGTGCAGAGGCCTACTGGTCAAACGCTCCGTCGTTCTCCGTCTTTCGTCGATGTCGATGCCGGTCCTACACGGCGACATGGTCGCGCGACGCCTTGATGCTTGTAAGGGGCAATCATGGGCGCGTTTCTGCTACGACAAGCGTGACGCTTCGATGCTTGAGCGGCTGCGTCACTGAAAGCAGTGACGAATGGCAGAGGTCCGAATTAATAAGGAAATTGATTATTAGAAAATAGGCCCCAGTATGCATTTTTGAGGAAAAGCATACTGATACAACGAAAAAAGAAAAGAAAAGCAGGCAATGTGAGAACCTATTTATTTGTGCACCTCAACCATCTGGCATCGTTAGTGTCTCGTCAACTACACTGTCACGCATCGAATTATGGGCAGAGAAGATGGCGGAACTTGTAGCATTTCTTGCTGACCTGAGAGACCACAAACTAAGTTTTTCAAGCCCGGGGCATGCATTTAGCGCGCTAAAACTACGTCAAGCCCACGAACTACGGAGCAAAGGCTCTGAACGTGTCTCATGACGCCAACTGTGGAATGAAATTTTCATATTCCTACTCTCTTCTGAAGTCTTCTTTTTAGGGTTCCTTCCGAGATAAATCGCGGCGGTACTTGCAAGGGTAGCCAGACCACCAGGATTATTACATTTGCAAACGTGCGCAACTCCGCCATATTAAATTTGGATGAATAATTGCGATGATTTACCTGTAGCCGATGCCTGCTTGAAGAGCTCAATGGCGAAAATGAGTCGGGATCACAAGGAATACTTAAACAACAAATTAAACTTCTCGTTTCCAATTAATGTGTTTTCTTTCTGTAAATCATCATCCGCAGAAGATAACTTTAAAGGTAGTATTAAAATCAATTGGCTAGTTGACCGACGTTTCCGAAAGCGGGACTTCATTCTTGCACGTTTCAAATACGAACGATGCAAAAAGAAAAACGACTTACAGTTAACAAAAAAGCATGAAATTCTATTTGTCGGTCAGCACTATTCAAGGCGTGAAGGCTCCAAGGAAAACATTAGTTGAGCCTGATCGCTACACGAGCTGGTTTTCGTGACACATGGCTGGACACTTTCATCCAATTTCTCGGCCCGGCGTAGATATTGTCCTTTGTGAGTTGTAGAGCCTTGCAGTGCCAATCCTGTAAATCCGTTTTCTCTCTATAACTGTGCTTTAAGTGCAAAGTGCAATCAGTGGTGCGCACGCGAAGTGGCACGCTGCAGGTCAGCGTATATCCACCGTGTCGCTTTCGCTTCGCTTCTGACTGAACTATAGGGACTAAAAGAGAGAAAACTAAGTACGGTTCCTTTTTTACTATTTTGTTTTTTACTGGTAACCTGGCGTTTCGTGTCATTGGTCAGCGGTCCAGTCAAGCGTTCAACCACCGTGGGTTGACACGAACTCGAGCCACGTGTGCAACGGTGATGTCTCGCTCGGACACGTTGCTTGCTGCGCCAGGTTGTTCGCACAGGCTTGCGCAACTCACGGGTCGGCATAACATAGCGGTTCTTCTCGTTCAATTCTGCGCCATACTTTTCGTGAGCAGCACTGGCTGACAGATCCCATAGGTATATAGCGGGGGCGTGGAGCCGTTTGAGCCAATGACGCTAAACGGAAAAGATTGCCATTACATACAAAGCCGAGGTAGAAGCATTAACTTGTAGCGGGCGGGAGCCAGAGTCATAACGTTTTCACGGCATCTCAGTGAGCAATAGATGCACTCTTCTCTTCGCTGGGCGGTCACAACAGCCGCCTTGAAGACAACTACAGCGCGTTATACCCAACAATTCTGGACAAAGGCATTTTTGATCGGAAACCGTTTATGAACGCCATTTTTTTTCATATAATGTAAGATTTCGCTGCACCAATCGATATATCCGCAGGTCACCCGACAACAGTCTTGAATTTTATTTTTCTATTAACGTTCTTGCTATCGTCAAAGGCGTTCCCATTGGTTGTCTACAGCTCTCATAACTGTGCGATGCGATTGATGGAAACATTTTAATCAAAAGAACGATTTTGCAACATATCAGAAGAATGGACCGTTACCTTCAATGGTTCCATAACAGTATCTTACAGTTCTACAATTTTCAAAATTTTTTCCTGAGAATGTTGGACATGGTGCAACAAGGCTCTAGCCATACGCAGTGGGCAGTCGCAAACCTTGGGTTGTTTGCCAATGGGCTCATTAAAGAGGTGGCAATGGTTCAAAACAAAAGTACCGGCAGTTATAAAATACATTGGTTGACGCACAACGCATACTGCTGAAAACAGCGAAGATATGAGGTTAGATAAGGAGCGCGCTAAAATGCGCTTAGAACAGATTTCTCTCGCACTCCATTAAGGCACAAGGTCTATGCATTGAAAATTGGCGTTATCGAATCTCCTTGTGCAAGGACTCTGTGTTATGATGACACTTTTTTTTGTTTCACATTTTAACGCGCGCTGTATGAACAGCCGTTTCCATCTGGTGCCATTCTGTTTTAATATTTGCTGTGTTTAAGCCTTTTTAGTTAGATGCGCTACTCCGTGTGGTAGGTGTGATACTCCATTTAGAAACCTTATATACTATTATTCTACTTCTCTCATTACGGGTTTCTGTGGGAGTATCCTGCATTATGCAAAACATTTCTTGGGCATCTCAATTGTAGCCCAGCTCTTCCTGCTTTCCAGTTCGAATAAATGATGGTCTATTCATTCGCTCATACCTGCGTTAACTGATAATGGTATTGCGGATAATGTGCTACTTGAATCTTTTGGAAGTAAATGCCACAGTGGACTACGACCTGGATTCTAACAGGATTCCGAGGTTCTAACAGGATTCGTATTGCGCCGTAACACGAGAATGTTTCCGCGTTACTCCAGGGATTTACTATTTAAAACGTATATTAGGTATCCGCTGGAATATGCTTTTACTGTATGGGACCCGCCGACAAAGACCGACAGACAAAAATTAGAAAAAGTCCCGAACTTAACGGCCCGCTATGTTTCTGGGAATTATAGAAAAAGCATTAGTGTGTCTGGCATAAAACAGGAAATAGAATGGGAACCCTTTGAAGTGAGAAGGAGAAAATTAAGGCTTAAGTTTTTTCATAATATATATTACAATATGATTGCTATTCTTAGAGAGAAGTACATTTTTCATCCACACTACAGATCCCAGAGGCTTGATCATAACCACAATGTGCGCGAATTCAGATAAAGAGCCGATATGTTCAAAATGTCGTTTTTTCCTCCCACAGTTCAAGAATGGAATGTTTGGTCTTCATTTCTTGTTAATATTGCTGACAATGAAGTGTTTGCATTGTCATTGTGACTGCCCTTGTAATGTTTTTTTTTTTGCTTTGCACAACCTACCCCCCACTGTAATGCCACTCTGGCGCTGTGGGTAAATAAAAAATAGATAAATGAATAAATAAATAGTAGATTCACCGCCATTGTCATTGCGTTCTCGGAAATCCCCTGCAGACATTTTTGATTATCGATATAACTTGAACACATTAACGAAATATATATATATATATATATATATATATATATATATATATATATATATATATATATATATATATATATATATATATATATATATATATATATATATATATATATATATATATATATATATATATATATATATATATATATATATATATATATATATATATATATATATATATATATATGAAACCCGTCCGCCCTTTCTATGAGCGAAATATTTGAAACCGCGCGGTGCAGCGAGCAGACAGACCCACGGCACTCTGCTTGCGTATTTAGAAACCGGATGTAAGCGAACACCCTTTGGTCAGTGTCCCAAGTTGGTGACGCACAAATACTTTTACAGTGCGACGCTTAAAGTGATTCAGCTTTACTCCGGCATTCAAAACATGTGGTATACTGTTTGCAACCTCATCGCTGTCGACGGTAGGTGCAGGCAAGGCTAGGACGCTTGTCTAACCCTCACACAGCGAGCGAATCCACAGATACCTAAACGGGAAACGGGCTAACCGCTGACATCCTTCTTTTTCATCTCTGTTCGGAAGGATTACCCTACATATGCCAAGGGTTCTATTCTATAGAGCTTTCTTTTTCTTTCCTCTTCCTTTTCAACTGTTTCTAAATGGCTTTAGAATGCTCCCGTTTACACATGTGACCCCACGAGTTTCTGTTTTCGGAATATATAACAGCGCTATCAGTTTTAACTACTTTTGTAAGCTTTGCGCGACGCAAACGAGCTTCGCGCTCGTTTTCAGTTCATAATTCTTGCCCTTTAGGGCAAGCTGAAAACCCCTATGACCAAATTGGACACTGTAGCTTTTGCATGCGACGTATATCTGGCGAAATTCGAAACCCTAGCGGCCTCGTTATCAATAAAGCAACCGTACGGAGTCCTGTTACTTCCCCCGGCAGCGAAGTCACGTCGATTTCGAAAACAATTACTCCTGACCGCACTAACCGTGAGCATGTGCGCAACAAGTCTACCGGCCACGTTAAAGCTCCGTGAAGTAAAGAAATTCCAAGTCGTGATATTATCGCCTTGACATATAATAATGTCAAATAAACGCTTCTAACTTGCCGTGAATACAAGAGGGAAAACAGGCCAATAGCTTCGCGTTTCCGATCGTTACACACTCTGTTTTAATATTTCATCATCTGAGCAAAATTCTGTCCTCTTAATTACGCTAGCAAGACGTCCAGACGAGGAAGATATATTTAATAAGAAGAATAAAGAGATGGATTTCGGTACCAAAGCCGGCTGCTCCATAACATTGTAGCCAATAGAGCGGCGAAGAAATAAGTGGCACTTGCAATACAAATTGAAATAGAAACAAACTAATTGAATATCCTCGTTTAGTTAGCTTATCTAGCTCATTAACTCCACAGCCCACCACGGAGAAGTATTCAGGCAATAGTAAAATGGTGAAAATGTTCTAAATTAGTGATACGGAGGCACGAGAATGGGCGAATTTTCTCAAGTGGGAATTTAGGAATCGCTGTGCAGGTTTCTTTTTATTTTTTCTTCCTGTGTCCTGCTGTCAGGACAGCGTACAATATTATGACCAAAATTCTATGATGTTTTCTATCATGCGCACTACATACTTAGCACATTAAGGAATGAAGCAGAGGCATAAAAAAATGCCACTCACCGAGACCTCATCTCAGACTGCAGGTGTTCCACATGGAATGAAAAACCCTTTGCACACTTCGACGTCGTAATCCGTCTCTTCCCACACATGTCGGAGCATGGCTCGGCGGCAGTTAATGGAAGATAAATCTGGGCGCATCTTCTTGCATCGAACACGCGATCTGGCTTCGTCTCTGTCCCGTGGTGTGTCGCCATCAGAATGTTCGACTTGCACAATGCTGGATTGGACAAGCGTCAGACTATGATCGGCGTCTTATTCGCTTGCACCGGCACGCATCGCTCCAATATTCTCGAATAGATGGATTAGTGTGTCGACGTGGGCTACGTGACGAAGCCACGTACCACACGCCGTGAAAACGTCAGTACATATCCACGCCTCTGCGTTGTGGTCGAATCTTGATGAGCTACCGCTCCTGTCGTGGTTCTAGGGACCGCAAATCGGGCAAAATGGGATGGTGTGGCAAGAGAACCCATTTCCATTAACCCAATGCATTGCCAGGGTTCACACGACAGACACCTGTCTCACCTTGACGAGTAGACCTCGTGAGAAATTCCGCTAACAGGCTAGCCAACAGTGCAGCCGTGACGTCAGTGTAGCGTTGCGGGCCCGGTGCCCTTAGGGACCACATAAGGTCGAAAACGTGTCCCGAAGGAGCTTCTCTTGTCTTTTGTGGTGGCACAGTGGAAGCGTTAGCTTGTTCCTTCTTTTGAGTGTGAGGTCCGGCTTTTTATTAGTGGAGCTCTTCGTTTGTAGAGGCAAAGCTTGTGATGTTTTACATCAAGTGGATTCCGTAGAATGATTCAATATAATCTAGAAAGGCTACAGCCGATTTCTTTTCCACGGAAAAGGGGGCTTGGCCTATACGACCTCCAAGGACAAACTTTGAGAGCGTCAGTATTCAATGATATTCTCATTGCGTCCAGTGCTTGGCTGGCAGATACCTTTAAATGTCCTTTTCCTCGACAATGAAGCCATAATTTTCTTTTTTCGTACCCAGTTAATAATGTTACAGCCTGCAGCCTTGCATATCTTCCGAATCCAATCAGAGATGATTAGCTAATTTTTTTTAGCGAAATCATCACATAAGTTTGACAGATATTTATTTGTGTCACTGCTCATTTTCATTATCTCATACTCTTATTCTTTGTTGACCAAACCATCTAGTGTTGCTGGAAACCGCAAGTCAGACGCTGCTACACTTCCAGTAAAGCTCGAAATAAATTTAATTGGTCAAATACCTAATGTGCATAGCAACTACCTTTGCATTGTGTTTTTTTTTTTTCAAAACTTGAAAGATCGCAGGCGTACGATTCAACAACATTTTGTGAAACTCCAAGTTGAGACAACCAGCTTGAAGAGGGATTGAAGATCGCTTTCTTTAAAACAATTCCACATAGAATCATTCAGTGGTATCTAGATTGGTAGCAAAAAAATTCATAATTTGCCTTTTTCTTCCAAATAAAATTTAGTGCTACCCCAGGATCTCTAAAGTCGCAGTCTTTCGTTATGAAATTCCAAATCATTTGTAGTCAGGTTCCTCTTCAATTCCGCCACAATTATGCGGGGCACTAGACTATCAGACGTGCGCTGAGAGCACTGACCACATCCAGGTCCCGACACGCGGTTCAGAGTGCGGTGTGCGGGTGGGCTCCGCGCGATCCCTAGATTTCCCCAGGTCTGGGGAAGCGCTTCCGAGATTGGCGCCTCCTTTCTTTCACCCTCGCGCTCTTTTCTCCAACTCCCCTCCTGTCCCGCAAACAGCCAGGAACAGCCGCGGGTTCGGACCGAGAGAAGAAAAAAAGGAAAAATAGAGAGGAGGAATCAGAGAGAGAAAGAGGCAGCCGGCTCCAACGAGGCAACGCATCCCTTCTCCCACTCCCTCTCCCGTGCCTCCCGCGCCTCTCTCTCCCTCTCCCTTTCTCTCCGGCGTCCGCCCCGGGGCGGCGGGGCCCCGCAAAAGCGGCGCGCCGAAGTTTTGCGCGCGGAGACAGGGCTTCTCCGCGCGCCGTCACAGTCATGTCCCGTCCGGTGTCCCTGGTGAAACGACGCCAGGGCGGCCTGGGGCTCGTGCTCGGACCCCCGCCTTCTTCGAACGCCACCAATGCCTTGGGCGGCGGCAGTCCTCGATGCAGCCCCATGAGCTCGCCGGCCCGGGCCCGCAGGGGCTCCCTGGCCACGTGTGGAAGCGGCGGCGCAGCTTCGTCGGCGGCCGACGCGCTGCTGTCCGGCGCCGGAGGAGTGCGTGCCGTGGTTCACGCCGTGGTTCCGGGCAGCGAGGCTGACCGCACGGGCCTCATCCGGCCCGGGGACGTGGTGCTTCGCGTGAACGGAACGTGCCTCTTGGGCTACGAGCACGGCAACTGCCTGCTCGGACAGGTGCCCGACGACGCCCCCGTCACGCTGGAGCTGGCATGCAACGGAGACGCCTTCGGCTCCGCCTTCGGGTCCGCGTACGGGTGAGTGTGTCCGCACCTTCTGTATGCTTCTAGGAGGAAGGATTATGTCGTCAAACCGAATCTTCCTGTTGATGTGAGGGTATTAAGGTTCATCTCTCGTTCCCTCGAGGATATAGGATGGGAGTCTGGGGAAGCTAGGAATTGATTGCGTCTCTTCGACACTTGCATTCGATGTTAATGGGGAGCGAGCGTAGATACTTGAAGCTCGCACATTTTCAGGCTCTGAATGGACTCTTACGAAGTTATGGTTCCAATGTGTTCGTCCGCCACTTAACTATAGCTGTTAGCACTCGGAGCTTTATTAAAACGCTGACGAGAAACTGGATGGGCAGATTCCTCCGGCCGTTGACATTTTGAGGGAAACCTTAACGACGAGAACGGTAAAGTTCGCAGTTCTGCTCGTAGCAGCTAAACTGAGGCAAATCCGCGCTTCAGCCATAGTACTTTCTCCTCCTTATCAGACGCCAACGACGTAACCGTCGCCACGTTAGTCGTGGCGCAACGTCTTAGCTCCGGGCGCAGTTAAAAGCCCGAACGGTGTGCCGAAGTCATTGTACTACACGCTCTGTCCGTTCCTTCTTGCCTGTCGACGTCAGCGCAGTGCGGCATGACGAAGAGAAAACGCGATAAGTTGCGTCGTCGTAAAAAAATGACTGATGAACGAATGAAGATAGCAGGCTTGTCATTTTTTTTTCCCCACCGAGGCTTATCAAACAAGACGCTACATTTTCTTTCGCGAGATTTAGGTTGCAGTAATGACAGGTCCGTTCGAGCACCGCATTTTTTTCTTTGATCACTTTTTCAATCTTATGACACATGAGGGAACGCCTCCGCGCTTAAGATCTACAGGCGCTTCACGCCACGGATGCGCGAAGGGCCTTTTCTTTTACTGCGATATACTTACTGTCGCAATAATGCGCTTCCCCAACAGCGTGGCTTGTCAACGAAACAGAGATCATCGCGTCGTGAAAGTGCTGCCCGTAGGTCTACGCAACCGTGTTGAACACTACGTAAAAACAAAACAGTTTGCAGAATTGATGGCCTTAGGACATTGGAGCTCCTCCGATTGCTGGACGTGCCGTGTTATCAATTGTCCTGCCTACTCTCACTTTAAGGACTATGGTTCTTCTCTTGCACAAGACAAAAACAAGGCAAATAAATGTTGCGACGTGAAATTACTGATAACAAGATCATGCAAAAGTTGCACATAGATCTTCACTATTCGATATTGTCGCTGACAGGATAAGGCGATACCCCTGTACGCGATTAATTAGGAAAAGTGCTGGCCCCTCACAGCACTCGGTGCAGCGCGTCTGTATTCAGCCGAAACAAAATATAATTTTCCACGAAACGCTTAGACATGCGGGGTAGAGGGGAATTATGCAAATTACTTCCATCTCTGCGCTAAAGTTTAGCGCAAAAAAAAAACTTTGGCAATGAGTTTTTTTATTGCCGAGTTATCAAGAAATACGCTGCGTATTTATGTGAGGAAATGAAACAGCCGTCATAATTTTGGTCGTAATTCTACAGTTTCTGGCTGCGCAGAGGGCGTGCGCGACAGATTTATAACATCCGCTACGTGCTTCGATATCCCGATTATTCGCTCCGGTCGCGAAGTTTTCATTTCGGTTGTTTTGCTTTTTTTGTTGTTGTTTTCTAGAGGTTTGACGTCCCCTAGACAGACTGCACCGACTACGCGTTTTGGATACCCTCGTGCCAGCACCGACAATCCCAAGGCGACGTGAGCTAAGATTCTTTTTTTTTTTTTACTAACGATTGCGAAAGCATAACTCGCTCATAACAGATGCATTGCCCTTGTCAAATATCAGGGCTTACGTTTGCTTTTCAGGCGAGTCTCGTGGCTTCTCGCCCGGATTAACAATGCAATACATCACCGTGATGCTTCCCAATCACAACGTAAATGGAATTTCCTTGTAATATAAGCTTAATGCTCTTTGTGAGGATGAATGTGACTAGGACCAAAGACGTCGTCACAGCCAAGTAGGCTTGGTACTGGTGAAGGCATATTTAAGGATTCTCGGTTTTCTTCTAGGGGAATATTTGTCTTCCTTAACACGATATATGTGTATGCTATTGTGAGACTGACGTGTTCAAGTTAGCTCTAGTTCGCATCAAATAATTTGCATCGTAAAGCTGCAACACAACTGTTTCTAATCTTTTTCGATTAAAGGCACGCTGTTAAGGCGGCTGAACTCCTGAACCGCAAACAAGGCGTAAATACTGTCTTTTCGCCTCCTGAGGATCGCACACATTAAATTTCTTCGGTGAAAACGTTACTGCCAATAGGCACCTCAAGAGTGTAGGCGTTAATGCCAGTCACAGTTCGTGCGAGTGAATGCACCGCTAGTTCAAAGCCCTGTTGAAGCAAGCGCTCCTGTCATCGCATTAGCTGAAAGAAGAAACTGTTTCATTTGCTAAACGTCTGCAATGATATTAACTAATTAATAGGTTTCGCACATTCACCACCTCAAAACGGATGTCGCGCTAATAGAACCATTGCACCTTAGAATTTTTTTTTTCAGCCGCTAATACGAAATTTCTTGCCCATCTCAGACAACTGCAAACTGTTGCAAGCGAATTACCGAAATCGAAGATCATAAAAGCTGACTGATCAATGTCAAGGACTTGCTACAGGGCTGTACTCGAACGCAAACCGCTTATGTCATTTTCCTTCATCCTATACCGTAACGTCGATGATCGATACGGTGAGAAACACACGCGTCGCGGGCGGCCCCCTTTAATTGGAATATGAATCACACTATTTGTTCACTAAACTTCAGAGTAACAAGGCCAAATATTGGGTTTTATTCATAGGCGTTTCATTTTTGTCTGATTGTACACTGATGTACTTGAACACATAGCGCACCAGTACTTGACACCACATAAATCCCGTTACACGCAGGCGAGGACTACCACAACACTTACCACCGTCAGAAACACAGTTAATGTGCTTTTTGCATCGGATAATGTCGAACTATCACCGCTCAAACCGCGTTTTTATGTTCATCAGCTTTGTAATCTTCTCTTTTGCAAGCAAGAGGGCAAGGACAGTTCATCATTAATGTTTAGAAACCACCTTGTCATTCAAAGGTTTCAGCAGTTTCAATACCTGAGCGCTTTACACCGAAAACCCATGCTCAGAAAGGTGTTGCCAGAGTGTTTAAACATGAAGAAGCTGCTTATAAACGTCAACGCGATTGCTTGTCGTCGTTTTCACTTCCGAAAGATCGCTATAAACTTGTCATTGATCCTCTAGCTTCTTCATGCTGCCCGCTGTTATTCACCCGTTCATTTTGAAAGCCTGCTGAGGAACAACGCGCGGAAACTTTACCGCCGTCACGTTATTAAACGCATTAGAGTCGTTGATATTTTACGCTATTCAGCAGTTAGTTATGCCGCGTATTATTTTCAGCCAAAGCCACAACGCCGGCCTAAACTCAGCCGGACACAAACTACAGGTTGACACACGCAAGTCACGCGGCTGCGAACGAACGGCACGCTCTGAATGCTCATTCTTTTCCGGAGCCATTCACGAACTGCGAGCGGCGTGTCAACAGCTCTGACAAGAGCAGCCGCGCGTTTAGCATGGCTATGTTGTAGCACGCACTCGAGCCTGGCAGTCGCGTGCTTCGGCGTGTGTGTGCAGCAAAGCAGGCGGGACCTGTCCTCGCTGTAATGCATCGCGGACGGGTGTAGCACATGCCTGGGTTCTATAATTAATCTGGTTAACAACTCAACTTTGTGAATGCCGCGCTTTCCTTTGTGTGACAGACTGATGTCAATGGCAGTTTTAGCGAGCGACCGCCGACGGGGAGGCTTCCAATAACGCTGCCGTTTTGGGCGACGTTGAATAGCACCTGCGGTTGGAAACGTTTTCTGTGTCGAATTATTTATAGCCCTCACTGCGAACGGCATCCACTGTTCCTCCACCGCGTATACTATAGATGAATCCATGAGGTTAATCGTAGAGTTTTCACTTCGTACGCCAGAGGCACTGGATTGAAATTCCGGCGCCTCCCGCAGCTTGAGGTGAGAAGACGTGTGCGAGGTTTGATGCGGGACCAACGCTTGAGCTACTGCAACGGTATTTTTTTTATTTTTTGCATAAATGTACGCGAAAAAAAATCACGATAATCAATGCATCGTTACCTGAAAGAACGCATAAGCCAAAGTCGCTATCCATGCAAACGACGCTGATGTTTTGGCTATGACTTTGGACTGAAGGCTGCCGCGCACATAACAAGGACTGGTTAAACTGGAGAGGTATGGGAGAGGCCTTTGTCCTGCAGTGAGCGTAGTCAGGCCGATGATGATGATGATGAGGAGGAGGAAACTGCACTCGAGCGCCCTCAGCGTGACGAAAACTGTATTTTCTATTTTTGTTACCCGCTGCGGTGGCTCAGTGGTTAGGACGCTCGGCTACTGATACGGAGTTCCCGGGTTCGAACCCGACCGCGGCGGCTGCGTTTTAATGGAGGCAAAGCGCTAACGCGCCCGTGTGCTGTGCGATGTCAGTGCACGTTAAAGATCCCCAGCTGGTCGAAATTATTCCGGAGCCCTCCGCTACGGCATCTCTTTCTTCCCTTTCTTCTTTCACTCCCTCCTTTATCCCTTCCCTTAAGGCGCGTTTCAGGTGTCCAACGATAAATGAGACAGATACTGCGTCATTTCCTTTCCCTGAAAAAGAAAACAATTATTATTATTATTATTGTTCCAACCACTAAGCGTGCGGCATTCTGCATAAATGACCTAAGCCAAAGGATGCAGCCGCCTCATAATTTCTTATTTGTCTTGGCCGAAACACACGCACGCACAGAACGTGGAGGAAGTAAAATGGAAGACATACGCGGCAAGGGGTGGGGGGGGGTAGAGGGGGGGGGGGGGGGGCGTTGCGCCAGAACGCCACAGAGTCGACAGCGAGTACGGCTTAAACACATTCTGTCTTTCCAGAATCCTCCTCACACTTTACCATCGGGTCGTCGTCCTTCAAAGTGTTTGATAAGACCGTTGTAAGTACACTTGTAATTTCGCCGCGGAGAGATCTATCTCAGTAAAATTCCAGCTCGTTTCACCACGTTGTCAGGAATATTTCAGGAACGCGGGAGGAAGTGCCGATTCGACACGTCAGGCCCCATCTTCTTCTCTATGTTATGATAAGTGAACACGTAAGCGAACTGTAGCGCCTACAGCACTCCTACGCAGCAAAGCACATCGCTCAGAGACGTTTACGCCGCACGCCCCGGGCGATTTGCTCTGCTAGCGCGATTTTCGACGTTCAGAACCCCGCCGACCCTTTGTATGTTCGGCGCCAGCGATCTGCGTAGCTTTCTCCATCCTAAGAATACGGACGGGGGAAAAAAAATTTTTTTAGTCATGTCGATTGCACGATAAGTCCGCCATAAAGTTTCCGGGAAAACGATTTTAACGCGAGAGCAAGAGTTCTGAATGGAGCGCTGTCGAAATAAGCTCCTTTTACGCTGAGGGTGTCTCTTAAATCTGTCCTACCCGTGGCTGTCGAGCTGCGTCAAGAATTTTTCATAATACTCGAAGCGCCGAATTTCGTTTAGAAGTATTCGTTCGAAATGTTTTCTCAATGAAAACTTCCGCCTATAACTGTTCATCCGTAAACTGCATGGTCAGGCCACAATAGTGCTTGTGTACAACGCTGTGAAGTCACCTGGGTTAATCTGCTAAGATGCGCAAATACTAAAAGAAAGACTACAGTGTTTAACCGCGTCACTTTCCGTATTACACTTTGTTTAAGAGCACGAATAGCTACGATATGCCGTTTAATCTGAGAATGCTCGACGGTATTCACGGAACGTCTGAAAGCTCAGGGATCGGTAGTGTTGGCATATGTATAAAAGTATATGAAGAATAGAGCCGCTTTGTGGACTTCAATACGCTCCAAAGTTTCAAATCTTCAAAAGACTGTCTCCATTGTCGAGTACCGCTAGCATGTTCGCGCGGTCCCTTTTGAAAGACCGCGCATATATATCAAGGACATCAAAGACAGCTATTCTCGTAAGGCAGTTGTTCGATTAGGGATTCTCGACATGTGATATGAAGCCGTGTCGAAAATGGCACCCTTGGAAGAATTGCAACATTACATCCATTCCCTTTGATCGAGGTCTTGGGGCTGAACGAATAAATGCATGAAGATTGCATTCAGCTCTTTCTTTTTCATAAATTTTGCTTAGTATAAAGCTTTGTTTCTCCTAAGCTCGAAGATCATATCCAGGCCGACCTAGAGTGAACGCCTTACTTCATGAGGTAGGTACCGCTACAGAAAAATAAAAATAAAGAACGCCTTATTTTTCTACCTCACTGGCCGCAGCGGCATACATATATTTCGAATCGTCGCTGCATGGACCCGTGGTTATGGCGAACGGTTGTTGATCGCGAGGTCGCGGGGTCGCATGCTTGCCGCGGCGGCGCCGTTTTAATGGAGGTTGAAGTGTAATACTCCCGTGAGCTGAGCGATGTCTAACGCACGTGTTCTAAATTCATCCCGAGCCTTCCACTACCGCATCTCTCATAGCCCGCGTGGCGTCTGAAGACGTCAAACTGCATACACCACCGCGATGTGCTTCGGCACTGAAATAGGTGTTTTTCGCACGGAAGTAAGCCACCTTAAGCTTCAAGTCATGCCGTTAAGAATGAAGTCATGCCGTTCGGACTCTGTAACGTGCCGGCTATCTTTGAACGAATGATGGACTCCCTTCTTCGCGGCTTTAAGTGGTCTACCTGCCTCTGCTACCTAGAGGATGTTGTGGTTTTCTCGCCTACCTCTACCCCGCACCTTCACCAAATATGTTGCGGGAAAGAATATATTAACAGTTATTTACACAAGTCAAGGGAACAGCTGCGAGCGGCATCGAGAACACAGCCACAACTTCGTTGTCATCTTCGTCTCCGTCCACTCGTTCAATCGCTCAATGTCGTCGTCGTCTACCCGCTTCAATATGCACATGTTGACTCAATTCCAAACAAAAAAGATGAATTTAAAGCTTCGC
The DNA here is from genome assembly GCF_052857255.1 of Amblyomma americanum. NCBI lineage: Eukaryota > Metazoa > Arthropoda > Arachnida > Ixodida > Ixodidae > Amblyomma > Amblyomma americanum. The sequence goes on along the minus strand of NC_135498.1, from coordinate 61,819,787 downwards.
ACTGCGGCTCTGGACGTTAATAAAACACAGATGCAAACGAAATCAAATGGAGAACTTAGTTCAGACTAAATAAGAAAATTCACTGCTCCTTAGGCTTGGAACTTGAAGTAGAATTGCGTATTCCGTTCAGAGGAATACTACTCCGACGTACACACAACAAAACATGACTGCTTCTCACTGATGCTTAGAAAATAACTTTTAGTGGTGTGCTTATAAGGTGCTCCCTTTCACACTGCTGGTACAGTATGCGTCAATAAAAAGAAATTAATTAAATACATGGCTGTAGCGAGAAATTCACCGCATGGATATTTCTCCTTACAGTCAGTTCTTATCTTTTATGAGAGTTATTGTAATTGCAAAACTACCCACATCGTGAATGTAACGTCTTATGCGTGTGTGCGATCGTTACGACTCGTATGTACCGCAACGCTTTCGCTGTAAAAAGATAACAGCCGTCCGTATTCTCGGTACTGTTGCTCTGCTTCTGTCATGGTTGTCTGTGAAGCGTTGCTAAATATTTACAAAAGAGTAACGGCACCTCGTATGAGATATTCGATATGCTTAGCTTAAAAATTAACGCAAATAAAAAGCTCTCTCTCCGCTGTACAATACATAACAGTATTAATCCAATAACAATAATAATAATTGGTTTGGGAGGAAAGGAAATGGCGGAGTATCTGTCTCATATATCGTTGGACACCTGAACCGCGCCGTAAGGGAAGAAATAAAAGAGGGAGTGAAAAAAGAAAGGAAGAGAGAGGTGCCGTAGTGGAGGGCTCCGGAATAATTTCGACCACCTGGGGATCTTTAACGTGCACTGACATCGCACAGCACACGGGCGCCTTAGCGTTTTGCCTCCATAAAAACGCAACCGCCGCGGTCGGGTTCGAACCCGGGTATTAATCCAAAAACAATATCAGAATGAAGAAACGATGTCAATATATAAGACCACTCTACGTCCGGAAAATGTTACACTTTCAAAGTATTCCGAAGATAAAGATAGCACATATATAAGCCCAGCCGTAAGGTCGGGTTTTCCGCTAGACCTCACCGCTGAAATTTTCTGAAAACACAAGCCGCTAATAATAGTGCTTCTTAGGCAGACCTTTGTTTAATAGGACGAACATGGTACAAATCACTCGAACAAAATCTGGCTGCTAAATCTGGGCCGTTAATATTTGCATTTGCTTCTTTGACGTTTGAACCTCCCTCCTGTCTTGCTCGTGTCGAAAACAGAACTATGGATTAATATTTGAGAGTCCTCTAAAGAAGCTAAAAACACGATGTAAGCGGCATTGTCCATTCTTTCCATCGCCTGAGGCGAATCTCACAGAGGTAGTGAATGAACCGTGCCTCTGACGCAGCTTTCGCTAATGCTGCATCTACATTAGAGTATAAAATAAGGAAATAACAAACACCGCCTGGTTTAATTAAGGGTGACCGATTCCTTAAAAATATGTACTTCAGCCATTCCTTGCTATTGTCTCTGTAATTAGTTTTCCAGCGGCTCGGTAGGAGTTGGGGACATCGCTTTCCACAAAGGTGTGTCCATTCGATCTTCAGAATATGAATTCTAATAATAGCCTTAGTGTTCGCGTATATGTCTGTCTTCCCAATGCCCCGAGGAAACATTGCCGAAATACAGCAAACTTTCCGCCGTTCCGGAAGATGTGCTACTGAAGGGGCTCCACAATTGAAGCCGTAGAATGAAAAGCGATGAACGGCATTTAATTCTATTTGCGTCTTCCTGAACGCTTACGCACAGCTGTATATATAGGATCATGTCTACGATAGTCGCGCCGGGGTCAGAGGCGCATTTCCTCATCAGTTTTAAAAGAGAAACGGGCTTCTTTCTGACTTGCTGATCCTGCAGTGACTGAGTCCCTTCATTCTGATCGCACGCGAGCCCGCGGGCGCACTTCCATGATTGATTGGCTCTGAAAAAGGAACGCATCTTGTCCGTATATAAAGCGCGCGTCGATCGGTATCGGCTGAATATCCACCGTTGGCCGTGTATATTCGGCGAACCATCGCGCCCTCATGTTGCAAGGGTTTCAATGTCTCGGCTGTTTATCACTTTCCTTGTGAATATCTCTGGGGTGCATGATATGCAGGCCTGGTTCATAGGGGACGGGAGGGGGGGGGGGGGGGGGCGAAAGCCTGAGGACGGATAAGCTTACTTTCGCTTAGTTTATTTTTATCTTGCGGCTGGTCGCGTTGTGTTGACAAGAATTGCGGCACGGCGCCAGTGCGCGGGGGAGCCTATGAGACGTGCCCCTGCCTGCTGACGCTTTGCGGTGCAGAGGTCGTGATGCATTAAACATGATGGTGTCATACCCCATTCCCCAACCTCCTCCTCCTCATCCTCATCCTCCCAAACACTCAGACAGCCTGCCAACAGCGTTCGTCGGTTTCCTTCGGCGTCGCGTGTTCGCGTGCGGATTTCTTTAGAAGTGCGGAACGTTTGCTGGGACAGCGAGTAAGAAGAAAGAGAAAAGTGAATAGAAGAGCGCGCACGTGGAGGCGGGCACACAGACGGGGGGGTGCTTCGCTATATGCAAAGCGGTCTGCCAGCGGTATTATATGCTTGAACGGAATAAAGAGAAGTGGCTTCTTCGATGTCGAGTGCACTCGGTTCTGTCAATAGTGCGCGCGAAGAGGGCTTCACACCGTCCCGTGTCGCGCCGTATTTTGGTTCCTATTTCTTTTGGGAAGGAAAAAGAGAACTTCGGAGGCAATATAAGCAGTCGCTGTTTTGTTCCGTTGTTTCATTGCCGATCTGACCTGTTGTTCACTTTCTAGATGGAAGAAGAAAACAATTCTTCCGTATTTTACTGGTTGTTGGTTTTATTTGCGCACCTTACGAGGAGACATGCATCGTCGTTTCGTGCTCACTATTTTGGAGTAGCAGTGTTAATATGAACGTCGTACCAAACCATGCATGCCGCGGCAATGCGCTTATTCGTGTAAAGAGACGCACTTAAACAACGAGGAGACATAAACAGCCCTATCACTGATCTCAGATACACAAACTACATATACAGCACATTTAACAACAAGAGCAAAGCACTAAACGTCTGAGCTCTGTACTCGAATTTGACTCTAGAACGAAGACTGCTCGCGCGAAAACATAGCGAGACCGAGGGGCCTGTTGATCTTTGCTTCTTTTTAAAGTTTCTTTTTTTTTTTTGCTTTTGTTTCAGCTTCGAGCCTCTAATCCGAAACGCGAGTTAGGCGCTGGAAAGAGAGCTTGCGTAGAAAAGAGTATGCAGCAGAATGCAGAAAATAAAAAGAAAGCAAAAATTAAGGCTGCGAGAGCAGGAATTCTGGCAACGTACCGCCGACTCCGCTCCCGTTTCGCGGACCGCCGCACTTCTCACTCGCGGAACACTTGTTACTCGCGCCAGCGCCAGGGCAGGCTGCGGCAACGTAGGGAAACTGTAACGCGTGCCTGCGCGGTGAGTGGTTCTAGACATTTCGGGCTACGCGAGGCGCCATTTTCTGGTGCCCTCTCTTGGCCTTGCGTTAAGACAAGCAAATTCCTGAAGAACAATGTTAGAACCTCGACATGCAAATGAACGAATGGAACTTTTCTTCCGGCCATCACCGTCGTATACGGGAAAGCGTAAAAGTGCTTTACGCGGTCGCAAAGGTTTCATTTTCTGAGATTTCATTCGTAAGGCGCAAATCGAAGAGTTCTGCAGGAAGTCAGGCTACGCGCTCAATTACGTAAATGCCTGAACATGAAAATAAGCCGATGAGAATTGGCTTCGGGTCATCCTCGTTGTCAGCGAGAGCATAAAAGAATTTTACGTAATCGAAACGGCTCCCTTGCAGGCGTTTCTAGGCTAAGAGGGAAAAGTATAAACTCCAACAACCAGTCCAACACAAATGTGCATCAGTATTTTTAGATGTAACGCCTGTAAATGAAGACAATTGATTATATAGGCGTAGTTCGAGTGCCCATATTAGCACATTAGAGGAGTATCTGGAGCGCTATGCTTCGACATGGCGCGTAATTTCCACACGGGTTTGGCATTGACCAGGACAAGAAATTTTCAGTATAAAAAGCGTATTAAATAGCTGCTTTATACATTATATCGAGGGCCTGCCTGAACACAAATGAAGCAAGTGACTAACATCGCTGACGGAATCGGCATGACATTTATGAAGCGTCGAAATGCGTGCTTGTACTTTTTCACGTGAAAAGCATGAACTTCAGATATGGGGAACTGCACAAAAAGTGCGTTTCGCTAGTAAGCAGACAAAAAGAAAAGTAAAACCTCAAGTTAAATCCGCAAGTTAATGAGGATTCTATGACATAGAATACGCGAGTCAGCGGTCATTATTGCAGCAAGATCACAGGTTGATCAGTCGCCGACAAGCAGCAGAATTCTATAGCATCCGCTCCTGTCGATATGCGCCCAGAGTTAGGTGCACTTCTGGAAGGCTTATGGTACTGTCCAGAAATGCATGCAAAATAAAGAAAGGCATTTTGTTGTCCGTGCGGATATACCTTAAAACTTTCCGAGTTATCTGATAATATATCCTTGTCAGACTCCGCATGCGTTGTAATGCACATTTGCGTTTTACGGTGTTATGAAAAAAAAGCCCAGATTCTGTAGTATAAGTACCATAGAACCCGCCGTGGCGGCTCAGTGGTTAGGGCGCTCGGCTACTGATCCGGAGTTCCCGGGTTCGAACCCGACCGCGGCGGCTGCGTTTTTATGGAGGCAAAATGCTAAGGCGCCCGTGTGCTGTGCGATGCCAGTGCACGTTAAAGATCCCCAGGCGGTCAGAATTATTCCGGAGCCCTTCCCTACGGCACCTCTTTCTTCCTTTCTTCTTTCACTCCCTCCCTTATCTCTTCCCTTACAGCGCGGTTCAGGTGTCCAACGATAAATGAGACAGATACTGCGCGATTCCCTTTCCGCAGAAAACAATTATTATTAAGTGCCATAGAAATTAAGAGAGTCCATAGGTGGGCGCACCTGACTTGGGAACTCGTGCGATGCTGTGCTGTATTAAGTTTCGGAGATAATAAAGAGTAATAGCACAGCGTGATCCGCTTCCGCGCGTTGCCAGTGTGCACCCGCTGGTTAGCGCACGAGCAGCTTGCTGGCACCTAGGGCCATCTGGCGCCCTCAGGGCCATCACCGCATGAGCAATAAAGCCCCGCCGAAGTGGGTCACGGTAACGAATTGCAGATTGCGCTGCGCTATGACTCTCTTAATACTTGCGCTGATACGCAGCCGGATAGACACACGAAATGCAACAGTGCCTTTCTCCCCCGGCCGCCGCCGCGGTGGCTCAGTGGTTAGGGCGCTCGACTACTGATCCGGAGTTCCCGGGTTCGAACCCGACCGCGGCGGCTGCGTTTTTATGGAGGCAGAACGCTAAGGCGCCCGTGTGCTGTGCGATGTCAGTGCACGTTAAAGGTCCCCAGGTGGTAGAAATTATTCCGGAGCCCTCCACTACGGCACCTCTTCCTTCCTTTCTGCTTTCACTCCCTCCTTTATCCCTTCCCTTACGGCGCGGTTCAGGTGTCCAACGATGTATGAGACAGATACTGCGCCATTTACTTTCCCCCCAAAACCAATTATTATTATTATTATTATTATTATTATTATTATTATTATTATTATTATTATTATTATTATTATTATTATTATTATTATTATTATTATTATTATTATTATTATTATTTCTCCCCCGCAAAGCAGCTACGTCATAAGTTTGCTTCATTTGCCCGAGAGCACACGACTAGAACGCTCTAGATTTGCGTGCTCACTCACTGGGCTCCTGTGTAGTAGTCTGTGAAGAGCTTTACAGCCGTAAGGAGATTAAGAAGAGTCAAGTAACTACCAGGGTTCTCGCGTTACAGCTTGAATTTTTGAGATATTTTGATTTAAGTACGTATTCCATTGCGCATGTATCTAATGAAAAATACATCAGCCGACGTTATTGTAGATTTCTAATGACATATTAACTTGTAGCATCGAGCATGAAGTAAGAACGTAGGGAACTACTTCTGTGCCTGCGGCTGCAAAAATTGTATTTGTGGTCATGGGAACAACAAGTCTTGAGAAATATACATTTTTAGAGCTCACAACCAAGCTTTCGTTCATGTCTGGCTGCAGGATATAAGACAAAGGCTTCAAGCATGTGGTCGTCTCGCTGGTGCGGGTTCTGGAATGCGAATTTCAACGAAGGCGGCTCTGCACTGATACTGCAGTTTTAGTTCTTTAACGAACTTTGGCACTGCACTACAACTTAGTCGCGAAAATTATGTCTTAAACACATGTCTAAATGACAAAAACAAAGCAAGAACGGTGCTGAGAAGCTAAGTTGTGGTTTCAATTAACGCCCGTGATTACATGTGCTGCAGTGTTATCTTTTCATGGCCGACAGTGCGCCTTTTCACCAGCTTCTTATCTCCCTTCCGCAGCGTTCTAGGGTAAAACTAATTAGCACCTTCGCACCGTCACACGAAGTTTACGCCACGAACTAGTGACAGCGACAGAATGAAGAAGAAAGCTGAACACAGGATCAGGTGGCACAGCTTGAGAATGCCTGGTTTTGCCGGGGCATAGGATATTCGTGTGAACGTTCTAAGCACCAATAATCAATCAGTTGCTAATTATTCCCGCTCTTTTCCGGTGTACTTTTCTCGAGTTCGTCGCACACATGTAGAGTTAGGCGTTATTGTTGGCAGGTTTTAACCGATCGCGGTCGTATAGGCTGTCTGTAATTTTAAAAAAAGTTGCTTCCATCCTCTGAGGGCAAAAGCACAAGCACTGCGACTATGCTTAGTAATGTGTGAATTAAATTTTGGTCCGTATATATTTATTGGGTTCTACACTGTATATCATCAGAGGAGAGGTTTGGTACACGATCTTTTGTCACGAGGCAATAAGCGATGTGTCAGTCCAGATGTGTCAGCGATGTGACGGGCATTAAGTTGCATCAAACCCCCACAGCATCCCGGAACTGCATCCGCTTAGCGCACTGACAACGCCTGCAGCTGCGCCAGGATATGTGCGCCCAGTAAACGTGCACCTCAGGCGCGGGATTTTCAAAGCATCCATACATGGCACGCACATATTGATTTTAGCGAGCATTGTAGTGAACGTTTTTCGCCCCTTCAAACTACTGCGGTTTAATAACTGGTGCTGTTGAAAAGAGAGAGTGGGTGAGATAAAGAGAGATATTTATTTTCAACGGGCATTCCGGTTTCTTTTGGCGCGGTAAAACTTTGTAATTGCGCTCCTTGAGTTATCTGAAGTGAATTGCTTTTTCTTTCATTATTATTAACTTATTACCTTGTTTTATGATACGAGTTAATTAGCATATCCTTTAACCCGTAGTTAAGTGCAAGCAATTTGTGCAAACGCCGACAAGACTATACTGCAGCAAAGCATTTAATACTGTCAGATGTTGATTTCATCCCCAGTCACTGGCGGCAATAACGACAGCGCCTATTCTTCTGCCTAAGGTGGAGCGCATGTGCAGTTATTCAATGCGCGGACATGTACTTTATGCAGAGTACGTTAACAAACACCTACTGCACATCATTCTCCCTGGGTTCAGTTCTCCTTTCTCGTTGTCCTCTTCTTCGTCGCCAAGGAGTATACGCTTGTAAAGACGTAGGTTCTCGTTATTGTACGCCTCAACTTACTATTTACGTACTTGAAGAGAAAACGGCAGACTTCACGGGTTCCATATACCGCGAGCGTAGGCCCGCTTTAAACCCAATGTTTAAGCTAGAATACTCCCGAGATTTTCAGGCGACGGCCAACAATAATCCTTCAACTTTTCCATTCGAAGCAAATGACAGAACCGTGTCAAAAATCGTACAAAATGTTCTGACGTGCTGTCGTAAGTACAGATTTTTTTTCTTGTTGTTCCGTAGCAATTCTCTATACTGCTGCAGCTTTTTCTGCGGTACACTTTTCTCTAGTCTGTAGTTATGTAGTACTTTTCTGCAGTATATACACGAAATTCTGTTGTTATACTCTAAGTTCATGAGCAGAAACATTGCCGAAAAATGTGTTGACGACAGAAAATTTTCGCTCGTGTTTTTTGACCGGATAGTTTTTAGCAAAACTAGCCGCTAAATCCTAAGCTTTTCATTATACTTCCGCGAAAAACACTATGTTCGCCATCTCAACAGGCGACGAAGCGCGAATGGGTGGCGCAGCACACTCAAAGCACCCGTTATTCTTGTCCATCGTTCACTTCCATCGGCGCGTGCTGCATACATGGGAGAGAATAGAAGAAAAAAACCAAGTGTTCATCTTCCGTACACCCGCTGCTTTATTCGTCGGCTTGTTCAGGACTTCAGCGCCGGTGCCCCCAGCCACGGAACCTCTCTCGGTGAAAGCGGTCGGCGTTCCCGAGACACTTCCGACGTACGTGGCCTTAAACTGTCGCCTTTCTTTACGCCTTCCCACCACTCTGCGCAGACGCCGCCGCTTGGCAGTAATCAGGGGCCCAGAAGCCCCGCAACGAAGGGAGAGCGCAGCCCTGTCTATAGAATGAAGAAACAAGAGATAAACGATACTCCAGAGTCAAATAATGACAGCAGAGCTTATACGTAGAGGCCAGCGGCAGAGAAGAGAGACAGGTGGGAAAAGAAAACCGGGAAGTTTGGCCGGGCATACGTCCGGTTGGCTAGACTGCACCGAGAGAAAGGGTAAAAGCGCGGGAAGAGGAGAGAGAACAATATCCGCTGTGCCTCGCCGCTCTATAGAAAGAGATGTTTATGCGGAAACAAGACTGCAGAAGAGGCACAAGGTTTACTAGCAAGGTTTTGGAAAAGGTATACAATTCCAGACTCGCAACAACACAGTGCTAGAGTTCGATACCGATATGTAGCTGCGAGTAAAGCACGAGATGAGTTAAATACACGCGCACAATTGTCTCGAGTACGTAACTGCCTCCGTATTAGCTCAAAAGGGAGAGCCATAAATCTGCAGAGACCAGCGGAACTGCTTGTGCAGGTCTCTATGCGTCACAAGTAGTCACAGGTGACCCTACGCGGTTCTTTGCGCCGTATCATCTTCTAAGTAAACGTTTCAAATATTTATCAGAATTCGCACCCTTGGTCACACTTACGCCTGCAATTTAGCGCGTACCGGCAGCTGACTCAGATGAGTGGCTTTTGTCTTTCGAGCTTCTCCTGGATCACAAACCCTAAAAGGTAATGCCTAAAGTTCTCTTTATTTTCAAGGTTTAATACCCTCGCAAGTGCCAGAGCAGACCCATACTTTTCAGCCTGAAATCAGCTGCAGTCGCTTAGTGGCCTGTCTACTATTAAAAAATAATTTTATGACGCATATATTGCTTCACTACAATAACCGAGTTACGCCGATGAACGGACGTATATTAATGGCATTCAATTTTCCGCGCCGACCAAGCTCAGGTTCGTAAATTACAACGGCTGCCGCGGCCGAGAGCTATCCTTTCCTTTCTTTTTATTTTTGAATAAAACACTACCTCGAATACTACTTGTCAAACGAGTAAATTAAGTTCTTGTTTACAACACTAAACTGCCGCCTCTGTGCTCTTGATGTCGATGAGGAAAACAATTACTATTTCTAGTAATCCTAGAAAAAAAATCGCCACGCATAGAGATAATCTGAATGAAGCCTTTCCTACACTACGCGAAAATCCGGCCCACGGGGGGCCGTATATTTCATTCGTTTAAATGTGGCTGTCCAGCTGGTTTAAAACTGGAGGAGGCAGTTTGTCTCTATTGCTGCGATGCTATCTCCGTTGAGCGGTGCCAATCTTGCAATGGCTTCAGTCTGCCGTCACCCGAACTCAGGCATTTGTTTACTTCGTGTCTTTTTGCGACTAGTAGCGTACAGACTGCGTTTCGCAAAAAAAATAAGACATCTTTTTTTTTCTTCATTTCTTTTCTCTCAATTCTTTCATCTTTTGAAGTCGCAGGCCAAGCCAGTGCCTTCAGTTTACGTCTGCTACATTTTGCACACGCGATATCTTTGCCCTAGCTTGAGACCCGTTCCATAATACGAGCGTTAACAAGACGCATGTGCATGTAAGATAGATGTAATATATCTGCATTGAGAAAATAAGGAGGCAACTTGTTTCAACATAGAAACACAAGTTTTAGTTCACGAAACAACTGGGTAAGCTGCGACAAACGAGAAAAAAGCGCTGATGGAAAAGAGTAGATTCTATCTCCGAAAGGTGCAGCTGTTTCTTGGAAGGAGAAAGCTGCAAATTAAAGGTTGAGTGAGACTCGTGTCTGTGCCAAATAAGCCGCGCTTCTGAACGTTTCCCTTATGGTTTGTCAACGACGTTTTGCAAGTATAAGCACTGCGAATTTACATGCTATGCGTTTAACGTTGTACAGCGTGAGTGCAGAGATTTTTGGCGCCTCGATGTGTTTTGGAAATGTTTTTCTTGTCCCTTTTATTCAGCACGTGTTCCGGGGAACGAGCGTTTGGATCATCTGGTATACAACGACGTATTTTCTCTGTCAAAAGATACACGCGGTTAATCAAAGTTATTTTATCAATAGTTATAAATATTATCACAGTTAAGACGAAACTGGTAGTGGCGCGGGACGGAGCCCTCGCGCTAAGCTTGGAGCCATGAAATCATCTATTTGACATCGATCACCACGCCTCATTCTTCCGCTGGCCGCCACATGACAATATCTTGCCATAAATCGTTAACTCGATATTTCATTCAGCTACCAATAATTCTGACTGTATTCCACTCATATAAGGCAATACACGCATGGAGCTCCAAAATGCGGTGTCAATTCTCCCGCCATCCCCATAAGATTTCTTATTCTTTCCACGAGACAGTCACGAAAGCTAAAATGTTTCTCGAGCAATATTGTGCAACATCAGAAGCAACTTTTGTGGCTTTGGCTACACGGTGCACACTATCATGAGGAATACCGTCTGACCCATCGCAATGTGCCTTATTGCGCAATGTCGCTGGATGGTCAGCATTCTTGCGTTTATCCATCAAGACGCGATGCAACCACACAGGTATCATTCTTCGATGCCGAAGGTTATTTGCTCGCGACATGAAATTTCGGAAGCCAGTCGGTTAAAGCGGGCTTATTCTTTCAATATTAGCTGCCGGGCGACCCAATTCCTGATTTATTTTTTTAATTCTTTACCTTAGCCGGGAACCGCTCGTAGATAACTTCTCAAATGGGCAGTGGCTCATTGTGGCTATCACAACAGAAGTCTTTTTTCTTTGTACAGTTTTGTTTTCTTGTACCGCTCAGAGAATGGGCCAACGCGATCTTTGCTATGTACCTCGATCGCTACATAGCATACGGTGTAATAAATGATCGCTTTTAGATAACTAAACAGAGTTCGTTTTCCTTCCCGAATTGCTGAGGTTTCCCTCTTCCTCATCACAAAAAATTTTGTATCCTTAGGGAGCGCAACACAATTCTTTTCTGATTTTTTGAGCGAGTTTTCAGCACTGGGAAAGTGCTGTAGTAACATAACCGAGAGAAGCGAATTAAAATTTGCAATACCAACATTCGCTACCCTCCATTTAATCGATCAGTTAACCACTTTAATTAGCAGTAGTGCTCACTGACTCCGCCTCGTCCTTCACATCGCGGCTTCCAAACACGTGGTTCGTAGTACCTCTCTTCCCTCCTGAGGGCTAATCATGTATTTTAATCTTGTCTCTTTCGATCTCTCTCTCGCATTACCGCTTGGCGTCCAAATTCATAAACTCGTAGATTCACTTTTTTTTTCATTATTCAGCATAGTCAGATTCCTTTGAGCACATATTTTCTTTATTGGAGCGAGGAGAGGGGGAGATGCATTGCCTTGTAAATGATATCTTGTGTAAATCGAAACTCCTGTATTTTCGACGCACTTTTCCCTGTTACGTTCAAAGTATGTACAATACACGGCACCATTGTGAATGAACTGTAGGGCTTCTCGCGCTATATTGTAGTTTAAAGTTTTCTAAACTGCACATACAACAGAATCCTACGGTTGAACTGTGGAGGAAAATATGTAAGGAAAGTATACTCACGCTTTGGCGGCGTGAGCGGGCCTTCATTTTCTCTTTGTCGTCTTTCGCACAAAGGCACAAAAGTCACTCGCGAACATGTCTCTATTTCTCATTGCGCTTCTATATGTTGCTCCACCACCGGTCTTTCCGGAAATGTGGTGCCACGTGTAGATGCTCTTCTTTTCAACCGGGCTCGCTTCCGGTGCTTGAGAGGCGCCTCAGTATTTCCGAAACCTTTTTCTGGCCGCTTCGAGCACTGCGCCGACTTTAAAATGGACTTGCGCCGCGGACGGCCAAATGCGCTTTCTTGGAGTACGCACAGCGGTCTCCTCTCTTCAATGAGTCCAATTCCAGGCTGACACCCGTAATGGAAGGAACTTCTTTGCTGTTTTACCGCTTCTTTCTTTCCAGCTTTTTTTTTCGCGCCAGTTTCCTTCAATCTCAATCAAAAAGCTGATTTTCGTTTCAAGCGCTTACGCCCCTTTGTGAAACTGGCTCAAATGTAAAGCTTCGAAGGTGCGCCGTTTTACGCGACCAAGCTGGCAGCCGCGTCCCGAAAGACAAAGGAAGCCAGTTAGATGGGCTCGTTTCCCGTGCTAGCCATTAAGTCTGCTCCTACGTTTTTTTTTTCTTTAGCGGAAAGCAAAACTGAAAGCCGGGATGGGTCATTCTCGGCCTTTGGAAGAGCAGCTAGTACGTTTCGAGGAACGAACAGTTCTCAGCGTGAGAGGTGCCTCTGGTTTTAAATAACGCAAAACAGGGACAGTTGGCGAGATAGTAGGTTGTGTCGCTAACGGGGACGCAGAGCTGTTCCTAGCGGGCTCATTGGCTCTTGAAATGTTCCTCCGTGTCGTCACATGCCGTTTGACGCTATATATTCGCGATGCATTTCTTTTTTAGACCATATTTTTGGTGGCGGGGTCTAGCACAATGTTGCCGATTACTTTCCCGTTTTGTTCGATACCAAGCTAATTGGGCTTACTCTATGGCTGAAGCGCTTCCTTTGCTGAATGGTAATGCAATAGACTCTCTATAGACTGTCTATAGACAAAGCTCTACTGAAAGTGTATGACCATAAATCTGTAGATTGTCTATAGACTGTCTACAGGATTTGTTTGCCTATAGACTGCTCTCTGGGTTTTGTCTGTAGAGAGTCTATAGTCTTTATAAAGTCTATAAACAGAAGTCTATGGACAGTCTATAGACTGTCTTAAGAAATTTTTGTAAAGGAGCTCTGTCGTTCTCTTTCTTACGGCACGGGCGATACCAACGCGCTGTTTTTGACTCTGAAAAGCCATACGCCACGTTGTGGCTGCTGAGGGAACTAGAAGTCCTTGTACAGAATTCCGAGTAATGCTGGCTCAAAAGGGGACAAAATGTCCAATTATACAATACGAACTTCGACACCTTTGCTGCAGCCGCATGCGCGCAGACCTTGGCGCCCGTATCTCCGTTCAACACGTGGGATCGAACTGCGAGGCTCCCTTCTTTCTAGCGCAGAATCCTTACTATAACATCAGAGACAAAAAAATAATAAACTGTTTTATATCATTGTTTTCTAGGGACGCAGAAATAGCGGAGGCACGATGCAGCAAGCGTGACGTTGCCGAGGGCGAGCACTCTGTATACGCTAGAAGGCGTTAAATAAAGAAAAAATAAAAGAAAGCTGTGGCTGAAGGGGGCGGGTAAGAGCATCTTCGTGCATGCCCGGCTGCGTGAATATTCAAAGGCGTAACTGCACACTCAGCCGTTTTGCGTGTGCACGCATTTGCCGAGCTCACCTTCGATCACGAAGGGGAGAACATCAACAACAATAACAACAAATGAAAGAAGTGCAGAACGAAACCCGAGGTGGAAGAATGGTATTCCTCCGCTTCACTTCGGTGCAGCGCTGCGGGAACGGCTAGGATAGAGTCGAGCATTCCTTTTTCATCCGCTCAGTAAAGTAGTGCGGCACGCTTACATTCTTAACAAGGCTTCTGTAAGCGTCAGAAACTAAAGTAAAGACTTCTAAGTTGAAACGTCGCTTTTTCGAAGACTCGCTGCAATTAAAAAGCTGCAGCGGGGAAGACGAGCTGGAGCAAAGGACGCGCACTTGGCGGCGAAGTGATACAAATGTTCAACTCTCCCAAGTACGCAACCCGGAGCGATGCCCGAGTATCAGCAGCCTGCTTAGCGCAGCACGGAATTGCCGGCGTGACGGACGGGTGTGCAACGCCGCGACACGAGGGGGCGCCGCTGTTGGAAACGCCCGGTGTTGCGTCGCGCGTTCCGGAGCCAGCGCCCGGGTGCAGGAGCAGTGCGGACTGGCGTAACCCGATTGTGCGTGTAAGCGAGACTAAATGGGCGCCGTGGGATTAGTTCCGCCGGCCCGTGCGCGCTCCGCCGTGTACGTGCGTCTCGGCGCGCCTGCGCAGTGGCACTTGTTGCCTCTGCAACGCGGGATCCCCTCTCGGAGTTCTTCCAGCAAAGACTCCTCTTCTCGATCTGGCAGGATGCCACAGGGTGCCCTGAATCCGCCGTGGTGAAAGCTTTCGCTGGTTCTAATCCATTCTCTCACTTATTTTGCCGTACAAACCCTGAGTGCCAGCCGCCGCGGTGGCACGGTGGTTATGGCGCTCGGCTGCTGACACGAAAGACGCGGGTTCGAACCCGGCCACTACTGATCCGGAGTTCCCGGGTTCGAACCCGACTGCGGCGGCTGCGTTTTTATGGAGGAAAAACGCTAAGGCGCCCGTCTGCTGTGCGATGTCAGTGCACGTTAAAGATCCCCAGGTGGTCGAAATTATTCCGGAGCCCTCCACTACGGCACCTCTTCTTCCTTTCTTTTTTCACTCCCTCCTTTATCCCTTCCTTGACGGCGCGGTTCAGGTGTCCAACGATATATGAGACAGATACTGCGCCATTTCCTTTCCCCCTAAAACCAATTATTATTATTATTAACCCGGCCGCAGCGGTCGAATTTCGATGGAGGCGAAATTCTAGGGGCCCGTGTACTTGCGATGTCAGTGGATGTTAAAGAATTCAAGGTGGTCGAAATTTCTGGAGCCCTTCACTACGGCGTCTCTCATAGCCTGAGTCGCTTGGGACGTTAAATTCCATAAACCAAACCAACCCTTGAGTGTCAGCTCGAAAGGCGGCGTATGTAGTATCCTTTAGTTCGAATACTAATCAAATCGCATTTTCTTAATCTTCAAATATGTATAGAATGCAGACGTGTCCAGGGCTGTGTGAGCCATTTCTCATGAGCAGTTATGCTTCCTTAAAGCAAATACAGTTTAACCTCGTTATAACGAGTCTGAAGCGACCCGGCGATTGCTTCGTTATGGCCGTAACTTCGCTATTGCCCGTGTTGACCGATCTTCCAAGGGAAATAGTTATTCCTTAGTTATATCCGATATTTCGTTATCAACCGTTTTGTTATAACGAGGTTCGATTGTTGCAAACAAAATTGCACTTCACTGTTTGCAAATAAACATGTTTGAAACTGTTCAACAAGAAATTGAAGTCTGGATGTCGCGCAGACAACAACGAATGCATGAAACAATGGGTCATTTCAGTTCAGTGCAGCTGCTGAAGTGTTCCCGCACAGAAAGCTGCATTCGTGTCGAAGTGACCTTGAAATGCTACCATTCATATTTTATGTTTATCCGTTCATTTTCTTTACGGTTTCTTCGCTAAGTTTGTTTTTTATCCACCTTCTTCAGTGAATATTGGGTAGAAAAGAAGCCGTACTTTATTTATTAATCGCCGTGCTATCAATGGTCATGTACCCATATAGGACTAAACCAGGAAAGCTCCCAAAAGTAAAATCTCCATCTGCACTGATGCAGGGCAAAATATCCTAAATGGTGAATTACCCAGACAAGCGCTTAACAAAAACGGCTAATAAACTTTGCCGGGAGCGCTGAATTGGAAAAAGTGGTTTGCGTATCTTCTAGTTTGTTGAGTGGTCGTTAACTCGAATTCAAGATATAAACGAAGGAATCATCCAGAACGTGGGAGGCTATTAGAAAACTGCAAGCTCCCGCTTTATACGTTTTTATTCGGTTGTGTGCAGGCACCCACCATCCAATTTCTCGAACGCGAAACCTAATCATTAACATAACTTCTGCTGTACGAGTGGTTTCTTTACGTTCATATCTTGCACTCCACACGAAAACTTCCAATAAGACGTTCAGGAAGTGTCGCAATTTTCAATAAAGAGTTTCCTTACTAACCAGAAGCAAATCGGATGGAAGAGAGACTTGAGAACCGGTGATAAAAGGGGTGTAACTGAGTTTGTTTTTGCTAATACTTCAAACTTGCACGGGGAAACAGGTATTACAAGCATCAGTGCAACGAAAGATGAAGCGGAACCATAGAGGACTTGGAGTTAAACAATCGGCAAACAGGACAAAAAAGTTTGTAGTGCAAGCAAATTTTCATCTTTGCGATGGCACACACGTAGACGGATTGGTGCTGTCGATGAATAACTATCCTAGTCATGCAATTTTTCAAAGCGACAAATACTTGATTGGTTAACACAGTTAAATTAGTATTTATTCGTCACTAGAGCTGAAATTGGTTCTACCGTGTACACGAGAAGATTAATAGGCAGTTTATTGGCCACCATGAAGTGGTTTGCAAAAAGTTTACGTTGGTATGCCCTGCTCGACTGGAATCAAGGTTTTAATTTCCGTAGAACTGTAGTAAAAATATAACTTCAAATATGCCTTAGACCGACTATGGCGCAAACATCGCCAGGTGTCCAATGCGATGAATAATGAAGGAATAAAGCTCTAAAAGAGGAGACAGAAGGTGGGGAAAGGTCATATAGAGGAGACGGTGGTTGATTTCCATTTATAAAGCAAATCGAAAACGTTTTGCGCAACATAAATTGCTCCCAAGCACGTAGGTAACCACGGTGATGAAATATATTTTGTAAAAACAATAAAAACGTCGTTAAGTATTTAGAGAAAAACATTTTCGACACAGGTAAACTAAAATTAAAGACAGCGAAAAAGAGAACACCTTCCAGAAAAGGCTCCGTGAAAAAGGGGAAAGTGATCCGAGAAGAGACAAAATAAAATGCTATTAGTATTCGTATTGAAGAAAGGTACCAACGTTGATTTTCTCTCACTTGTTAGAAAATTGCAGCAGTGCAGATTTATTGCGTTAAAGTACATCAAGCAAATCTGAAGACACTTAGAGAGAAACACAGCCGCACGCTATATGTGAGCTCCATAACAGATAAGAAAATTATATTTGAGAAGAATAAAATAGCCAGTTTTGCTTATCTGTGGGCGGACTGCTCAGGAATTTAAAAAGAAAGAGAAAAAGCGGCGCAAATATATGGTGTCAGAAGTGGTCGTGTGCGGCAAAACCCACGCTGTATTGATGCCTGAGCAAACGGTGGAATGAAATATGTTGTAGATGAAAGAACAACCCGAAAAAAATGAGCACGGCTATTTTCAGCTCGTGGGTGGCGTAAATTTAACATTTCTCCGAGTCGGACACCTGAATATGTTGCTGAAATCGAAATTTGTATGTTTCTGACAACTCTGACCGCTCTCGAGACGTTAGCTGTCAATAATTAGGCGGCAAGTAAAGGTTGCAAAATATGCTAATTAGAGTGCTTTGGTTTTCCACTCGTCCCTGAACTGCATTCTACAAATAGTAAGTGGAATATAGATGTGAATAAATTCGGGAGAATAGGGCAGGTTGCGCATTATTTTACATTAGGCGCTGAAATCTTCATTTCTTCATGCTCCTGTATTAATTTCCGCCATTGTGGCTTTTGTAGTTAATAACAAAGCACCTTATTTTAACAGAACACCTTACATCACTCAGGGGCGTTCGTTCAATGTAAGCTAAAGTGAAGGAAAGGAGCACTTGCGCAGGAGGGATCGCTATCGCATTGTTCTCTTAAGGGTAGTTAAGTGTCGTCCAAGTTTTAACGCATGGCGTTGAAAGACCCGTTACGGAGAAAATTCGGCGTCGGCGTTGTGCGCGAAAACGGTTAGTGAGCGAACTGGCCACCGTGGCAGGCGGAAGTTAAATTAATGATTGGTCGCTCTGGAAGAGCAACCTAGGACGCACAAGGCCCACCACTGGGCACCTGCCATCGCACCTGCCATCGCAGAGCAGTGGTGCATCGCTTAACCGTTCCACCACTGCGCCAGGAAAGGGTATGGCTACTCCCAGGGATGTATGAATGTAAAGTAGAGAATGACCTTCTGCATATATGATAATCAACCCATTAAGCTGTCACGTCATACCGTTAAAGCGGATCATAAGTGTCCTTTCCAATCTTTTTAAAAGCCTGTGGGGTTCCCCGAGCTTAAAAAAGATTGAGAATTCCTGGTCCCGCCTAAACTCTTGTTTATTCGTTCCTTTAATCTGTACTGGCTATAATTCGTAATCCCTGTTGACTAGGAGCATATGCCTCTATCTCCGACTGCGCAGTCGGAAAATATTCGTGGTTTATCCAACTCCACACATATACCGCGAAAGTGTTCAGGAAGAAAAAGATTAATAAAACTTCAAATTTTTGAACTCGCCCAAGCGCAGCCCAGGAGCTCCAATGAGTTTTAGCGCGTTCGAAAATTATAAACTATTATAAATAATAAATTACAAAATCAATCTTCTACCCAGTATAATGGATGGTGCAATGTTCACCAACGCGTGCCAGTAGACTTTTAACACTGGATAAGGGATGGCAAGCCAAGGCCAATATAGCCAGGTTTCGAAAATGGCTTAGCCAATTCTGGCAAAGAGTGGGATCACTCTGGCTAACATGGCCCATTATAGCCAGGTTTCGAAAATAGCTTAGCCAATTCTGGCAAAGAGTGGGAGAACTCTGGCTAACATGGCCCATGAAAACCAGGCTTTGAAAATGGATTAGCCAATTCTGGCAAAGAATGGGAGAACTCTGGCTAACATGGCCCATCATAGCCACGATTTTTTATGGCACAGCCAATATCAGATCCTCATTGGCAACTCTGGGCCTACTTAGGGCCACGCTTTGCCAGTGGCTTTCTAATATTTGCCCGCTGTCATGTGCTACCTGGGATTCATAACACATAAACGTCTTCTAAAGCTGTTTAGTGATCATCCCTAAGTGGCAGAGGCTTTCCCGGTGTCCTACCCGAAATGTCAACACTGAATAATTGCTCCGGCCAATAAAAAAAATTGAGAGAAAGAAATTGCGAAGTCACCGGTTTACAGCATTACAAACAGTGTCATTTCTGATGGCAATAATTGTTGTTCAATCAATCAATCGGTCAATCAATCGACGAAGCCGTCAACGTTTGCGCAATGCGACCGCATTGCTGTGAACCCGCTTCTCCTGCCTTCAATGTTTGCCACATCTCGCGCAATAACACGGAAACCGGAAGCGTGGGACGGTTACGACTCCACGCAATAACAAGCCTAACTAGATTTTTGCATGACTGGAAACAATGGTCTCTTCTAACCCTCTAATCAGAGCCTCTTCGTCTGAGCCAAAAACGTTTATAGCATGCGACACTCATACGCAACTCAAGAAAGAAGGTTCGTCCCTGAAAGACAAGTTGATTTGCACACCTCCTGTCTTTCATGGTGATCGTCTCTTGAATATGCAACAAGGAAAAATTTGGAACCTAAATAGGCAGTAACTCGTCTGTTTATACCAACCTAATCATTCCCTTGTGTTATGCGTTCTTCGGATGAGCCTAATTTCCTTTCTAGCCCTTTCCCAATCATAACCTCGAGGACGCTTTCTCGAGAAGCCATTGCCACATCGGCGGCCCTACAAAGATGGCCGCCTCATTAAAGCGACGACGCTGCAACTCCCCCTTGTTTACTCGCGTAACGGTCTACGCATGCTATTGCACACGCCAATCGTAAACACCAGGTAGCGCAACCTCTTGGCGCCAGGCGCAGATAGGAACTTTGGAGGTAAGGCCAGCACAGCCCTCCGCCAGCCGTTCTTCTTCCCCTTCCAAATCCACTCTCCGGCGCGCACGAAGACCACGGTCCCTGTCGGCCTTGACTCATGGCCGCGAGCTGGACGCCGGCGGGGGAATTAGAGAAAGTGAGAAGCGCGCTGCTGGCCCGGCCGCGGGAGCAACCGGTCGCCGGGCAGCCCCAGCGCGAGACACGCACAACACGTGTGTTTAGCCGCTCGCGCACGGAAGGCCAGCTCGACCCGGAATGCCAGTTGTGGCGGCGGCGGCCGTGTCGCAAGCGGCAAGCCACCACCAGTCCTCCCGCTGAAGACGCGCACCGCCTGCACGTACGCAGGCAGCAGAAGACGTGTATCGCACCTCGAGGCTTGAGAGGAGCGTTCAAGATTGAGCCTCCTGGATTCCTCCTCTGCGCCGTCATCGCATTCTGTGCTCAGTAACGCCTTCGTGCTCCGTGCTTTCAACCGCTTTCTTTTTCTTTTGAGAGGCCTAAACTGCGCTTCGGGCGCCATTGGACGACGTCGCTGAATGTCCCCGGCCTGATTGGTTGCCGACGATGTCCACTGTCTGGACTGTGCCCATTGGAAACTCTGCCTGGAAAACATAATTGTGTCTTCCCCAGCTGCGAGCCCCTGCTGCGCACATTAAGTGTCCCTCAGCGGTGTTTCCCAAGAAGGATGAGTGTTCACTTGCGCTGTCAAGGTGCTTGAAGTGTTGACAATACCAACTACTGTTTCGTTTTCTCCTCGGATTACTCTACTCCTCTTCAAGGCCGTTTGCGACACGGCGCCTAATCCGTGCCGCCAGATCTTCTGTGGTTACAAACAAGCATTCCCCTGCCTTTGTCGTCGCTCTAAGTAAGCGCGTGCGGTGCGGGATAGTGAGGGGGTGACTTGGGAGTGGTCATATCGCAATTGTGTTGGTGTGGCACTCTGGCTTCCAGTTCGATCACTTGTGGTGTCGGCACGTAGAAGCAATTTCAAGCCTGCTGCCTTCCCCGGCACCAGCTCGTGCAGCCGTGCGGAGTGCTGACCATTAAACGTACTTCCATAGTGCACCCCTGTTTACGTAACTGTTTGCCGTTGGAGTTTTGTTTAAAGCTCCGTTTTGAGACGTGGACGCAGCATTGTTAAGAAGTCACCTGCTGGGATTTTCTGTCGTAACACGGCATTCGGATAGCATCACCGCGTGGAGGAATGTCTTCAGCTATGGCGGATGTGATAGCTCCAAGTCTCGCTGCAGACACCGTCGATCGGGCTTGCCCGAACATGCAAAGTCCTGCGTCGGTTGAACCAGCAATGAACTCAACCGGGAAAGAAGACAGTGGCTCGCATGCCAAGGCAGCTGCGGAAAGGTCAGGGCCCTGCATTGTTCTTTTTCACTCTTATTAATGAACTCAGTTATGTGCTGTCAATAGCAAGAAGTTACACGACGCGGGCTCTTGAAGAGGAAAAGAATTATTCTAGTTTTGCCTCACGAACCAGTGGCGTGTTTTTTTTTTCTTTTTAAACAGAGGATAGGGAATTCACATTCCCTCTTACCTCGACACATTGTAAGCGAGTGAATCACGTGACTGCGTAAATTTTTTTTTCCATTACAGCCGCGTCCAGTACACTTTCGCTGCCTGTAGTACGTATACAGTCTTAAACAAAGCACACAGATATGGAGCCTATATGTACGACTGTAGTGGAAAAATTGGAAATCAAACGGAAATAGGTTCGGTGACTTGTGAATAACTGGATCCGGGCACAAGTCTGCTTCTTTCTTGCTACGCTATTTGTTAACAAGGACGTCCGAGGGGATATTTGGAAGGTGAATTCCTAAGCCTTTTCATGGCCTCAACGTTTACGTGGTCCGCATCTTTAACAAATTTTCTACGTTCCCGGCTAGCCCGCTCGTTGTGGAACAGGCCTCACTCGCGAGATGACGACAGTTCTGCAGTAATTTCTGTTGCTGCAACATCACGCGTGATAAAAAGAGTGACCGTTGGAGTTGAGTCGCGATGGAATGGTTGTCCCAAATTTTCCTGTGAGTCCTGCGCGCTTTGAACTGATCGTTTACCACCATTCACAAAAGAAAATGAAAAAAAAACTGGACGGATTTTTGCAACATTTAAGCTCCTTTTATGCCTTTCCTTTGTGAAATATTGTCAATAAAACGTACAATCATGAGAAGAAACCTCCAACGCAAGTGGCGCGAAGAGTTTGTGAGACCCTTGCTTTCAATGAACAAGCAGTAGCTTGAAAGTAGACCTGTGAAGTCAATGAATATGACTAAATTTAAGTAAGCGTCATGAGTTACGTGACGATCGAGCAAGGTTTTCGATGCCTTTGTGTCCAAACAAATTCTCATCTTCCGCACACATCGGCACCTTTCACATAGTGGAAGGAAACAAAAGAAGCAAGCCCACAAGGATTTGCAGGCGAAGTGTCCACATGCTTTAAAAAGAAAAACGGATAAGGCTTTGGAAGGAGCCGGGCAGACCGTTTCATTATCAACAATTACAATATGGAGAATTACTTCAGATAACGAGAGCTATGCGCTCGTTATCACGCGCTTCAGAGACGTACAAATCACTAGAATACGGTGCTCAGGATTGCCTAGACACTCAGCCGTATAAAGCCAGTTTCCATCAGCTTGAATGACGTTCTTCATTGAACTGGAAGTCCGAAAGCAACGAGTCTTGCAATTCAAAGGTAGCGCTCGGGATAGAATGCCTTCACTCCCCTTTGCCGCAATTCGTGCCCCCGGCACTCCCGACCATACCAATGCGATGACTTTCCGGAGAACTCCTCGGTTTCTCCGTTGATCAGAGTCTCTCATTGTTAGCTGTCTCACTCCGCTACACCAAGTATACGACCTCGTCTTCAGCTTCGCCTTCATTTAGCACCCGACCTTGTGGATCACCTACGAGAACGAGTGGCAATAGGACCGGCAACCCAAAAGGAAATAAAAGAAAAAGATACAAAAACAAGATTCGTCGTGGGTCTCGGCAATCTGCTAGTCGGTGAATGCACCTCGCAGTTGAAAAGCAGGAACCAAGTCTTGCAGACCTCAAGACTCGTATAGTTGCCTGCGGCCTAATGACGTGCTCTACTTGGGCGGTTTGCTTCAAACTAACTTCTGGGGGTGTATATACAAGCAGCTTGTCGAGCTCTTCGCGCAGTGTGAAGTGTGTGAGCCAGAGCCTTGGAGGAAGGATCGGCTCATGATTAAAAGGGAACGCATCGATTTCTCACGAGTATCTCACGTATAAAAGGAATACGCATTGAATGCGTCGCTGTTTCGCTCTGCGTGCGCACCGCCCGCGTACTTGATCCGCCGCTCAAATTTCTCCACCGCACACATCTGTCTCCTCAGCGTCCTTTTTATCGTAAAAATCAACGCTGCACTTAGTTCGCTCGGCTACTGATCCGGAATTCCCGGGTTCGAACCCGACCGCGGCGGCTGCGTTTTTATGGAGGCGAAACGCTAAGGCGCCCGTGTACTGTGCGATGTCAGTGCACGTTAAAGATCCCCAGGTGGTCGAAATTATTCCGGAGCTCTCCACTACGGCCCCTCTTTCTTCCTTTCTTCTTTCACTCCCTCCTTTATCCCTTCCCTTACGGCGCGGTTCAGGTGTCCAACGATATATGAGACAGATACTGCGCCATTTCCTTCCCCCAAAACCATTTATTATTATTATTATTATTATTATTATTATTATTATTATTATTATTATTATTATTATTATTATTATTATTATTATTATTATTATTATTATTATTATTAGTTCGCTGAAGCGTCGCTAAAAACCATCTTCGCTTCCACCGACGTCTGGCTGCCGACAGTGTCAGCCTAAAAACAAGCGATCGTATTCTGTTTCTACAGTTTGAAATACTTGTTGCGGTTAATTGTCTAGGTCTGTTACTGATTTCATAATTGTTTACTCATTGTCGATTTGAAGGGCACAAACGACTGACGACAATGGACTCTTCATAACATGTGTATCGAAGGGACATTGAATTGGGTCTCGCTGACGTTCTCTCAGTCACTGCTCGTCGGATTCTTTTATCCTACGGATAAAAAAAAAAATTTTCCATGCCGACACAATCAATGGTCGTTGCCTGTCGAAAATTAGCACGGCAGTATCGCAAGCCGCAACCTAGAATTTAAGAAAGAGAAAAAGCAAAATACCGATTAGGGGCCTTGTTGTTCCATAAGCGCTTCACAGAATTAATAATAGGAGACAATGTATTAAGAGCTGTGTTTAATAAAAAAGCGCCTATGTATTGACGGCGCCATGCACTTGTAAATAAAATGACATTAAAATGGTGCTGTCCAACCTTTTCAAAAATTTCTTGAAGCAGTCCGCAAGCGGATTGTACAATCTATATATTGTCTGTCGAAATTTTTTAAAACGAATGGACATTGAGCAAATTTATTTTCCAGAGTTTTATTGGTTACTTTGTTCTTCTCTCTACCAATGGTACGTTGTGCCAGCCTTCTACCTATTTCACACAGCCAGCTTATTCCCAATTACCATATTGCCGGTCCATTGGTGATAACCTACGCGCAGGATCAGCACCGTCTTATGAGTGTGCCTCTTCTGAGAACGTTTCGATTGCGCGTGTTCTGAGAACGTACCAGCACTGTTTTCATGGAAATGCCTGAATAGGTAATCCGGCTGCCTACCAGAAAATAAGGCAGCTCAAAATAATAAAGACTCACTAACGACCGAATTAAAATGCAGTTCGGCTCTACAGGTTCCACTGAGATGACTTGGGTTTAACCTGAGTGTTCTTCCCGGAATCCACTAAGCTTGTCTTTAGAAGTGCACTACAAACAGGGTTGAATAAGAGGGCGAGAAATATTATGGTAAAAGGAATGGAGAGCAGTATGCCCATCTGCTTATTAAATTATGCGCGAGAATAACCCCCACAGCACCGTTATTAGAGCGAACATTTCGCCGAACAATTCGCTATCATGTCATCGTTCCCCGTGCTTTATGAGAGAGGGCCTGCACCGACACGTACTTTGCGCGAATTGTTCTAACCAGCTGAGATCTGAACTGCGCACGCAGGGTGTTTCTTGTATTTTTTCGATTTAATCTCCGCTATATGATTAGAAAAGCCGCTTAAAGCGCAGAGTGGTTGAAAAGCGTGTACAACGTGGTCTACAACACAGCGCGTATTCGGCGTGTCAGCTGTATAGGTTCGGAGCACCCCCCCCCCCCCTTCTCTCTCTCCAAGTACACACACTTGCGATGCACGCTGTTTTCCGAGGCTTGGCGGTGCGCCTTCTCATATGACGCTGACGATCCATCAGCGTCTGCACAGCGCCCACGCAAGCACGCCAGCACATGGTACTACAAGGGGGAGTGAAACGCTGTCTCTGGCGTGTACGCCAACTCCGCGACAACAGCCCGGGTGCGGCAGTGAGTGAGCACGGGGAAGTATATGAGTTGCGCTCGTTCTGAAAGGGAAACCTTCATTGTTGAGACCTGGCGACACCGCTGGTACGACCCCTGCCTAGGACCGAGACTCCCTCATCCCCTGTCTCGCTCCACCATCCCTCACCAAAAAACCCTCCATCCCCACTCTGCAACGGGAGGCCCCTCGTGACAACAGCTGACAAAACGTCCGCTGCTTTTACTTCCCGTCCACACACAAAGGGGACACTTGCTCGCTTGCATATATGCGCGCAGAGGAGACAAAGCGCCAAGGATTATGACGCCATCCCTCGGTCGGGTTTTATGCATACCGGCAGTATTTCACTTTGCTTTCTCCATCCGCGTGCCCGTCTCTCACAATGCTACAATATACTGGAGGTGAAATTGTGAACATACAAAATATGTAAGTGTCTCGTCCGTGTTTTATTTTGTTCAAGAAAGAACAGTAAGGCGTTTGTTTTCCATAAACTTCAGGTATTCCATTCTTTTTCTGCAGCGGTGACAAAAGCCCAAGGAAAAGCCGTGCACAAAGTGCAAAAAAAAAATGATGAGACAATCATGTGATCACGCCTCACGGCCCAGGAGAAGTAATGAACAGTGCTGACCGTCAGTCCAGATGTCTGAATGCCATTGAATCTCCGCTGGGGTTTCTAGCGCCAAAGCAAAACGGGCAAAGGAAAATGGTTGTCATGGGGCATAGGCGAAGCGCAAAAGGCGCTCCTGTGCTGTCATTGACAGTGCACGTTTTAAAGACCTCAGTGGTCGGAATTATTCCGGAGCACTCCACCACGGCGTCTTCCTTGTCCTTTCTGTTTTCCCTCTAGTAACTATGTTGCACGTGTTCAAAAAGCACCAACCAGAGGCCGCATATTATAAAGATCCTACATCCATTGCGGCCAATCACAGAAATACTAAGGTATACAGCGAGACCCCAAGTAGACGATAGGCTTAGCCACTCGCCGCACACACCAGCTGCAGCCAATAGTGAAACATTGGCTGCATATTGCAGCCAATACGAAAGCGAAAGAAGGTGAGACATCATCAGCGTTGTTTCGGAGCACGGGAGCAAATATATATCAGACGTACGCCCACTGTTTGCCCAGTAATCAGCAATAATTGGCCTCACTAGCGCCAACTCGAAAACCAATGCGAAGAGGAGTGCATGTCATGCCAGCTGCGCGTTTTCAGGGCATCTTCACCATCCACCGGTCGATTCAGGTCCAGCTGGCGCATCCAGCCTTGGTACACTTGATAGTTGTTCTGCTTCGCCCAATTACACTCGTCGAGCCCAGGAGCCGTATTTTTCCGTCGTGCATTTCGCATCCGTTTGGTCCCCTGTCATTGGCCACTCACATATAACCGCGGCTTTCAAGTGTGTGTGGGAAGCGACCCGACGATTGCGTAGTTGGCGACCTGAACTCACCATTAGCCGCCATTGGCTGCGATGTGCAGCGAATAGTGAGGTGCATCGCAGCGCTCTGTCAACCTCAGGCGATCGGACCTGACCACTGGCTGCCATTGGCTGCGGTGTGCAGCCAATGGTGTGGTCCGGTCGCCAACCACCCAATGGCCGGGTAGCTTCTCACAGAAGATTGAAAGCCGCCGGTATGTCTGAGTGACCAATGCCAGGGGGTGAAATGGACATGAAATGAGCAATGGAAAATGTACAGCTGATATAACATGGCCACGGAGCGAAATCAGTGGTGTTAATCTAGAACGCTGCAATGCAACCTTTCCGCAGTCATGACAGCCTATACGGTCGTTTAAGCGCCCGACCTTTTCCATGGCTAGTATTGCGAAGACTTGGGCCCAGCGACTTGCATGTAAAGGTTGGGCCGGGGGTCTGCAAGATTAGGCCCAAGTTGCTTACGCTTTATCCAAATCTGCATACAGATATCTGCATCCGGCATATCTGTACGCAACTCACCATGCCCTGACTTCAAAATATATGAGAGCTACACTAACAGGGCGAATTTGAAGTCTGTCATTGCGATTGGTTATTGCTTGCGAGAAATGCTTTCATGCCTGGTGTGTGAAGGCAGGTTATAGCCCTCGAAGCCGGCTTTCCGCTCGTCGAAACACATTAGCCGAGTGTCAGAGAGAGCGGCTGTTTTAAAGCCCTGACCTATTTTAAAGGATGCATTATGCGCGCCATTTATGGCCACTATCGGTGGTTATTTATTCCCAAAGTGCACGTTCAAAATGTTTTTTAGCCGGCTGAGAAATGTGTCTACAAAGTAGTCCGGATAAGAGACGTGAATCAGGTCGTTCCATAGCAGGCCAGCCCATTTCTTGACATAAAGGTAGGAAGTAATGAGGGAATAAACAGACGCGGCAGTAACTGTCTCAGCCTGGGCGGACAACTGAACTGTGTCATGGCGAAATGGAGAGCCCTATAGTTTAAGATAAGTAGAAAAATAAGTTTTTATTTTTACAGCGCTTAAGGCAAACATGCAATAGAAAACTTCAACAAAACGCGTTGCGGGGCTAGTTAGCCATACATTGTTTTCTTGAAAAAAAAGTAGTTCAACGCTGCATATTCAGACGAGGACGCAGAAACGCGGACACATTAAACTATATAGATGGAGTCGGCGCCTGTCCTGTCAAATTCTTTCTGTGTCCTCGTCCTAAAATATAGCGCTTAATTACTTTTTCAAGAGAACAATCCAGCAAGGCTTATATACATCAATCATCAATGCAAGAAAAACAAAGGAGCCGCCGCGGTGGCTGAGTGGTTATGGCGCTCGGCTGCTGGTCCGAAAGACGCGGATTCGATCCCGGCCGCGGCGGTCGAATTTCGATGGAGGCGAAATTCTAGAGGCCCGTGTACTGTGCGATGTCAGTGCACGTAAAGAACCCCAGGTGGTCGAAATTGCCGGAGCCCTTCACTACGGCGTCCCTCATATAGCCTGAGTTGCTTTGGGACGTTAAACCCCCATAAACCAAACTAAACCAAGAGAAACAAAGGAAACTGCATGGTTCTCCAATGTTGGCCTTCATAAATGTTGCCGGTGCACAGTTTCAAACAGCGATCTAATCCCTTACGCGGCATTCTTTGATAGCAGCGTGCTGCTGTAATATTACCAGTTCCACACGTGGTATGCTCTATCCGGGTGTGAATATATATATATATATATATATATATATATATATATATATATATATATATATATATATATATATATATATATATATACGTTCTCCTGCTTACGTTCTCCTGCTAAACTAGGATCCTCCTAATGTCGCTACTTTCCACTCCGGGCACGCGACCCGTCTGGAGTTGAAAGGGCCGCTGCTGAAGAGCTCACACCCGTCAGGTGAAGCATAGCAGGTTTGCGCCAAGTAAGGAGAGATCAATGAATCGATCAGAGCTGCTTCGACCCGATGCGAAACCGAGGGGTGCACTCCCGCAGGTCGCTGATACCTGCGGGCTTCCGCTAGAGCTGTCAGCAGGACGCCTTTAAAAGGGAGACGGGGGGAGTCGCTTGAGTGGCCGTAAGGAAGGTGTTTAATGTGACGCCCTGTCCATCGACATGGCGACAGGTTATGCAGAGGCGAGCTCGGGCTGAGTGCCCATTAAGGCGGCCGTGTATTTTGCCGCAATGTGCGAGGGTCGGGATGATGTCTTTCGTCCAGCAAAATGCCACCCCCCCCCACCCCCCCTTGCTTGCTGTGGCTGTTGAGTATGCCAAGGAAAACCAGTTTTAGCCGGTCGCACTTATAAAAGGAGTAAGTGTGCTTGTTGATAAGGTTTCTAGCAGCATCTTGAATTTAGAGCGAGAAAAATAAAATCAACTAAACGTCCGCCTTTTTGGTGTTTCAGGCTAGGTGATGCTTGTCATTTGGGATGACGAATTGTCTGTAAGAGAGAGTCGATAATCTGGAGTAATGTTTCGGGCGTTGCCATCAACACTTCTCCTATTTCAAGTAACAAAACTATACGTGTTGTTGCCAACGCCGCAGCGAAACGTGAGGGTCTAAGAACTGCACGAAATTTTGCTTTTAACGTCTCTACCAAAACGTTCGGAGTAAAATTTGTTTTGTGTCCTTGGTAACATTTGATGTGCGCTTCAATAACGCAAATGTGCCGGAAATATTCAAGAGATGACTAAAAAATTATGAAGGATGATAAGGTTGTTGATAAGGTTTCTAGCAGCATCTTGAATTTAGAGGGAGAAAAATAAAATGAACTAAACGTCTGCCTTTTTGGTATTTCAGGCTAGGCGATGCTTGTCGTTCGGGATGACGAATCGTCTGAAAGAGAGAGTCGATAATCTGGAGTAATGTTTCGTTGCCATCAACACTTCTCCTATTTGAAGTAACAAAACTATACGTGTTGTTGCCAACGCCGCAGCGAAACGTGAAGGTCTCAGAACTGCACGAAATTTTGCTTCTAACGTCTCTACCAAAACGTTCGGAGTAAAATTTGTTTTGCATCCCTGGTAACATTTGAAATGCGTTTCAATAACGCAAATGTACCGGAAATATTCAAGAGATGACTAAAAAATTATGAAGGATCATCCCCCCCCCCCCTTCCAAATATACACACTTTGTTCTGTGTTGTTTTCTCCTTAATTCTTACTCTCCGGTGCACCATGAACTTCGGTAGTTAAATGACACGATATGGAATAGTGCCTCCAAACGTTAAATATTTTTATTTCCATTGTACGCAGCGAATAGCAAGATTTACTTCTATCTTACGAGCACTTTCCAACGCAAACAAACAAACAAACAAACAAACAAACAAAAACACTCAAGGCACAGAGATGATTGCGGCCGCGCGAACAGACCAGCTTCGCAGGCCACTGCACAAGAGCACTGTGCTATCGCCGCAGTTGATCATGCCTCGGGTTAAACTGCAGCACATTCTCGCGTTGGGCATTGAACATCGTTGTCATCATCTAAAACTGCTCTTTAACTAACATCGTCGCCAGACATGCCGACGACCCAAAAAAGCAAACCATCAGCCAATCAGGATAAACACATGCCTTTGCACGTATACTAGATTTAACTACGTTAAAACCGTACCACTTCTTTTCCTGTTTTCCTTTCTCACTCCAGCCAGAAAGAAATTGACTTCCCGGAAAATGCTGAAGTATACCTGAAACAGTCGCGCTTTGTTCCGGGAAAATCTCTTTCATGAAGCACACATCAGCTTTTCAATTCTAAAGCCAGCCCTTCCGCAATACTACACGGCCACCTAATGTCGGACCAAGCGTCGGAATTTTTTCCTTGTCCCTTGGGTTTTTTAGCGCTTTAGTTACCATGTCGCAGCCAGTTAGTCAACCACTCTATTAAACAGAAAATACACGCGCTCTTGCATTTTATGATGTAGCTCGTGTCGTCATAGATCCCGGGACAACACATTGTGCATCTCTGAAATGCTACCGTGAGCATTCAGCATTTCTTCATCGTATGACCGAGAGTCAGTGACGCCATTAATTGGGGCGAATAAGTCGAAGCTGAAAAAAAAAAGCATTCTCAACAATTACGACGAGGGAGTACGACTGTACCGTGTTGATCTTCTTCACCCCAAACCTGTAATACCATCTCGCTCTTCCACACCACAATCACACTTATTATTTCGCAAGTAACCTTTAAAAAATAGATATATTTTCTTTGTGATCGCCATATCGTTAATACTTTTCACTTATCCATCCGGAGCCGCGGTTCACTGCTCTCTTTCTGTCAGGGTGGACAGAGTTGACAAGTGCAGAAATGGAACGAACTTCTGATTTTCAGGTTTTTCTTGTTTCCACCAGCTAAATTCCTGTATTTTCTCTTGTTTAATGTCCGAGTAGCGAAACAAGGCAGATATAAACGAACAGCGTGATTCTTCCGGTAATATATGCCAGCTTTCTTCAAGATAAATTCACTGCTTTTCCCTTTCCGCAATCCTTCTCTCTTTTTTTCGCTATTTTTTCTTTGCTTTAATCTCCACGTCGTGTTTCTAGGTAACTCTCCACACCGCACAGCTTTAATTGCTGCCTTTGACTTGCTCTATCGTTTCGTGTGTTGTCACTGCCGGCTTTCGTCCGCTCAGGCGAGTATCGTCTGCCCAGCGCCGACTCACGTCACAAATTAGTTCGCATGGTGTCCTGCATAACTAGCTTTGCGCGGGGATTATTTCTTTCCCGCCGAAAAGCGGGGACGCTAACACTCGACGAATTGTAGGAAAGTTTTCTTTCTTGATCCATTTGCATAGTGTAGCTATTTTCGTCTCCCCTTACGCTGAGGGTAGTAATTTGTTCTCGACTTCGAAGGTTGTTCTTATACTAGTTTCAACATGAGCGGAAAACAAGCAGAGCAAGCCGCACGAACAAAGTGCATATTTGCTTGAAAATCCGCATACGAAATGCGCCTCAAGCCGCGCGCCATCAAAGAGAAATTCAAGTGTCCAAATTACCGCTCTGAGTTTCGCCGCCTTATGTCAAGGCTGTAATTTGGTCGCTATTTTAATTATCTGTACTTGATTACAGCGGCAGACAGTGGTTACGTCTGGTTTCTTTAATAATGATCACTGGCACTTCAAGAACGTAAGGTAGTCGCGAAGGTAAAATGTGAAAATAACAAAAACCGGCATACCAAAGCGTACCGTACCAATCAGATGAATTCGACGATTTCCTGATTAGGAGGCGCTGGTGAAAAGGGAAGAAGGAAGGCAAGTTTATTCGTTTGGTTTATTCTTTTGGTATCCGTGCGCTGCTAACATTGTATAAGTTTATTCTTTTGGTTTTAGTCTTTTGGTTTCCGTGTGCTGCTAATATTGAATAACTTTATTCTTTTGGTTATGTAACATTATATGTTCACTCCTGCTTGGGCCAAGCAGTGGCCTGCAGTATTATGAAATAAATAAATAAATAGTGAGAAAGGAGAGAAGGGAACGGCTAGAGGGCAAGAATTTGAGACGGATGCATCTGTGCAGCGATTCCCACTAGATTGCATATCTGTAATAACAGAGACACGGTAGGTGGAGCATGTCTGTACTTATGCAGGAATAATTTGCAGATAAATGCAAATATGCACGTTTCGCGCGGCAAGAGAGCCTTACGCTGCTTGTATTGCACGCCCGAATGTATACAGGAGCTTAACAGAACTCTTGCATTTCTCCAGCACTTGCACTTTCCAAAACTTGCCCTTCGCAAGTTTTACGAAATACAAAAATTTGAAGGAGTCTGAACTGATCATGTGGCGCTGGCATCGACACCGTGGTCTGCTGAGTGCAGTGTAGTACGGACGAAAGTACAACCGGAAACAAAAGTGTCTCGGCCGCGTCTTCCTCAAACTAAGCCGGTAGCTGTGCTATTAGCCAGCGGCTGGAGACCACACTCGTGAAGTAATAATAATAATTGGTTTTGTGGGAAAGGAAATGGCGCAGTATCTGTCTCATATATCGTTGGACACCTGAACCGCGCCGTTAGGGAAGGTATAAAGGTGGGAGTGAAAGAAGAAAGGAAGAAGAGGTGCCGTAGTGAAGGGCTCCGGAATAATTTCGACCACCTGAAAGTCAGAATTTTGTTCTTTCATCTCCACAAAGCCCCGCCGCGGTGGCTCAGTGGTTAGGGCGCTCGACTACTGATCCGGAGTTCCCGGGTTCAAACCCGACCGCGGCGGCTGCGTTTTTATGGAGGAAAAACGCTAAGGCGCCCGTGTGCTGTGCGATGTCAGTGCACGTTAAAGATCCCCAGGTGGTCGAAATTATTCCGGAGCCCTCCACTACGGCACCTCTCTCTTCCTTTCTTCTTTCACTCCCTCCTTTATCCCTTCCCTGACGGCGCGGTTCAGGTGTCCAGCGATATATGAGACAGATACTGTTCCATTTCCTTTCCGCCCAAAACCAATTATTATTATCTCCACAAATATGGCCCCTAGCCGCCGGCTAATAGCAGAGCTATCGCCTTCGTTTGAAGAACGCGTTGTCCATAGACTTTTACCCCCGACTGTACAACGTGTGAGCGATTGTGATGTTTCATATTCATCGCAAGCTGTGTTAATTATCAGCGCTATCAAAGACTTACGTTACCTATTTCTAATCTATGCATCAGTACACAGGCAAGCGTAATGAGAAGCCCTCGAACATCTCGAACGGATTCTTTCAAGGGTAGGGAAATTAGTGGTTTTGTTCTGTTTATTTACGTAAATCCGGAAAAACCAAAAAAAGCATAGGGAAGTGTTTTCATCTTTTATTTGATTCTTTAATGAGCAGCGTTAATGAACACGGCAAATGATAGTGTATTTATTTTACAGCTGAAAGATAATTGATTAGAAAGCAGAAGGACAAGCAATCAATTGCCGCCGGTGGGATTCGAACCCACAACCTTCGTCGTAGATTAACACCGAAAATTAAAAAAATAATAATAAGATGTGGAAGCGTTCCGCTATGCTTTCACCGGTTTCGCTGACTTTTGGCTTCGTAAATTACAGCCTTTCAAAGAGAAAAAAAAACACAGAATCCTCGGAAAAAACGCGTCTTTCTCCACAAGTGAACCTCAGAAATTTCATTATTAAGGCGACCCGGATACGCGCCACGAATGACGGTGACAAGTTCTGCCCCCTATAGAAGATAATACGTATACGAATAACAGCGATAAAAGAAACACGTCGTCGGTGTGCCATGTTGCGTCGCACCTGGAAGAAATGCAATTCAGGACCAAAGGTGTATTTGTGTTTTTGATCTCAAACTTTAGATTAGCGAAAAACAAATATCCTTCGCGTATGCGCCTCTCTCTTTACCTTCTGATTTTGCGGTTCGGCAATGGCGAAATAGAGACACACGGACAGAAAGGAAAAAGGCGAGGAAGGGGGAGGGGGGAGGGGGAGGGGGGAGGGGGAGTCAGGTTGAAACAAACACGCAGCCCATCATCGTGTGCAGGTGCGCGTGCGGAGTTTTTTCTTCTCTCTATTTTTACGAGAGAACTAAGATTACGCGCCGTCTCACGGTATTGAAATTCGTTACTCCTCAAACTCCCGCCGCCTTCTCCATTTCCTTCCGGTGCTACGGCTGTCTCACGCAGGCCTCCAGCTAGGAATCAGCGAGCGAAAGCAGCACAGTATCAGTGCGCTATAGCATCATCGATTCGCCTTTCGTCAACCAGTTCGTATGCGCGCGCCCCGATTCTTGTTTACTCCGCGGCGAAGTTCAGGACTACGCGCGCGTCGCCCACGGATGTTTCCGCTTCGTGGAGGCTGAGCATGGCACGCGAGCCAATCATGTTAGCGGTTCCTTTCTCTCTCTCCTATCTTCTCTCTCTCCCTCCTTCTCCTGTTGTGTCCCGTTTTTGCCGCAGCGTATATCTACAACCACGATATTTGCGCTTGTGCGGGAAGACATCGCGTTTGCATCCTGGCATCGAGCGCGTCACGCTACGATTCGCTTCGCCTCCCGTGACGGCGAGTCTTGGTGCGCGTTGCGAGATATTCGGTGTCATTTTCATCCCGCGGATCGTATTAGTATGCATTGAAGGAATAGGCTGTAGACAGAATGCGCTAGATGTAATTTTCGCGTAAATATGACTCCTGATGGAAAGAGCGAGGTATACGAGTTTGCTTTAATGAGTTTTGTCTCTTAAGGCTATGACTTTCTTATTATGAGGCAGAGCTCAAAGACGTGAAGTCCAAATTAGAGTTTGGAATTATGTATTTCTCTGGAACATATCCCTTTGCGCCATAATCTTGCCAAGCAGTAAAACTCAAAACATTGCATTGTCCTCTTCTTGTCGCTGTGGCAGAGTGAAAGAGGCTGGTCTTCCTCGCCCACCTTAAAGCTATGACGTCACGCCACGAAACTTGTGACCGTGTTCCGACATGAAAGAACACCTCGACGGCAGTCGCTTTGCGTTCTACGAACAGGTCACCTGTTTTACAGTGCGAAATTCGTCAAACTCTGGCGTCGTACTCAGCCTCGCTACTTCCAAACACAGAGGACGCGATGTCACTTGCATTTCGTGGAGATATTAGTCATGTCAAATAAGTTGGCTTTCCGCCCTTCATACTGCAACAGGCAAGTGAGCGCATTGCTTCGTGAACAACCACTGGTCCTGGGCTCGAATTCGGGTCTGTCTTGTTGCGTTCTGTGGATACCTGCGCTGTGGCCACCTGAATGTCGATATCGCTTGCCTGTCGGCTGCACATCAACGTTGTTCCGTATCCTTCTAACTAACCAGTGCTGTAAACAGTGCTTGGAAACATTAATCGAGTTGAAGTGAGTAATAAGGCTAGTCATAATTTCGTCCACAGCATAACCAGAGTCACGAGGTGAGCACACGCGTAACCTTTTTCGGCGAAGTCACTTGAGAAATACATGCGACCCG
Organism: Amblyomma americanum; assembly: GCF_052857255.1. Taxonomy (NCBI): domain Eukaryota; kingdom Metazoa; phylum Arthropoda; class Arachnida; order Ixodida; family Ixodidae; genus Amblyomma; species Amblyomma americanum. The sequence continues at coordinate 61,784,091 of NC_135498.1, read as the reverse complement.
TTAAATCCAGCTCGCTTCGCTTGAAACAGAAAAAGTCGAGGATGATAAATTTACGGCTTTTTTTTTTCATCTTCCAGCAGCTCAGAACGTTACAAGCTTTTCGCACTGTGTCTCGCAAATGGGAGCTTCAGCGGCTTGGCATTTAACCTGTGGCCGAGACATGGAACGCATACAGCCGGCAGTGCCAGCTTATATCACGTGACCCACCTCCTCCTCTTTTATCCATTGCTTCCTCTCAAGAGCTTGAGAGAAACATGCTGCTCGTGTACAGCGTGCCGCTATGCTGGTCGACCCAAGTCGATCGGGACAGGGCATAAGCGACAGGTGGCGACGCTTGACTGGACGGAGGAGGGGGGGTGGGGGGCAAATAAGCAAATAAATAAAATAAATCGGAGACCTCGGGAACAAGGATCGCTTTTCCTTCCGCTGCCTTTCATTTTAATCAAGTTCGCCCGCGGACGCCCGATCGACTCCAAGGCCTTCTGCATGCGCACTGCTTACTGCCTCTTTCCAAACCCCTTTTTCGGTTCCCCTCCTGTAGCTGTGTTCAACGGCGTGGCGGCACCAAGGAAGCCCGTTTGCTGTGTTCGTGCGTGAGTGTGTTCGGACTGGCGTTCCCGCGCATATGCGTGCACACGATCGGCTGTTTGTAGGCGAGTTCTCAGAGATGTGCGGCAGGTAGAATAGGCGCACTGTCATGCAGAGCGGAAGCGGCGCAGAGGAACCCTTCGTAACCTGGACTTTGCTGGCGTGCGATTCGAAAGCGCGCGGCTTTGATCTCGTCTGCGCCGTTGGCAGACAACGCTTCTTGGTTTCACCACCCCGGCGATGCATGCGTTCGGGATTCGCTGCCTTGAGTAAATACAGGATTTTTGGAAATACAGTGGTGAAACCGTGCTTGCGGTGTTGTCGCGATGTGGTCTGAGTGACAATGTACGTGTTCGGATAGACTAATTCTAGAGTGGCTGAAATCGTACAAGCGCGTGAACGACTAGCTTCTGAAATACTTTTTTTCTGTTTTTGTTTTGAAAGCAAAAAGAAATTGAGCTGGAGAGCTACTTTTGGCCGCAGTGTGTGCACACACACCGACGGATGTTTTGTCGCATAATGCCACGCGCCTTTATAAACTTTCTCCCTATAAACTCTCTATGAACCTCCTTTCGACCAAACTTCATAAACACATACACACTGACGCGCACTGAAGACCGCACAGAGAGAGAGAGAGAGAGAGAAATCCCCTTGACTAACGTATTTGGAAAAGGAAACGCATTGCGCTTCAAGGTCAACATCCGGGCCTGCGTCTACGTCGACACTGCATGATACAACTACGAGCGGTCGGATGGTTGGTTTACATCGGTTAAAACAGGCGAACTGCGGCTTCCGCTGAGTTTTTTATAGAGAGAGAGGAGGCTCCCGGATGCTGCTACACTGTAAACATAAAAAGCCTATATCAGACTAAAAAGGGAGTAATCTCTGCTCTATAGGGCACTCACTTTTATAAAAGAGAGTGCGCTATAGAGGACAGCTTACTCACTTTTTACTCCCGTCTATTTAGAGTATACAATGCTCCCCTAACTGCTTCAGATGCGAACAGACGTCCGAGTTCATGCTATTCTTCCCACAGGACACACCAAAGCTATTCCTTTTCCGAAAGAATACGCTGGAACCATTGACATATGTGCGGCGATTCCATAGTGTCTACGTTTGTCGTTTCACTCACCCTGCCACTACTCCCCCCCCCCCCCCCCCCCCCCCCTCCAGTTCTGCCCAGGGCAGAGCTGGTAGCAGTGCTGTGTTCTTACCACCTTCCTTGCATATTTCTGCCTTTATTCTAACCACGCAGGACCCCTAAGTCTCAAGGTCAAGCAACACCAGACGTCTTATAGACGTCTTATAGACGTCAGATGCCATAGAGAGTTGCCCTTGGTGAGAAAACGGGAGCCAGTTTAACAGAATGGCGAGCGCTAATATTATTTGAGGCCCGCTGCCTGCACAAACACCGACATGGCATAGCAACTATATATTATTAGTGCGCACAAATGTTGACAGTACATGCTATAACTGCAGACAACTCTCTGGCAGCAGCTTACTGCGAAGAAAAGCGTTCGCGGTAACCACGAAGCTATTGCAATATGGAAGAAAACATTTATCAAATATCGAACCTATTATCTGACATCGCCGGCGTTGTATTTCTTGCAATAAGTGCGCGTTTACAAATTGTCGTTCTGTTGAAATCTGGCAGTTCTTGAAACGTCACGTATCATTGCTTCACCCCGTATTCACGACTTACGCAGTATTCGTAGCTCGGGCACAGCTGTTTTCCCGGCAGATTTACTAAGGCGTTAGCTAAACATGTCAGAAAATGTCAATACCAAAGTGCGAAGTGCTTTTCTTGGGCTTAAAAACGCATACAAATTGATCCTGAGCAGTACGTTGACATCATTGTTATCTGGTACGTGCGTGGTGACATTTATTGCTATTTGTTAGCTTCTGTTACCTCTCTGTTATTCGACTGCTGTCAGCGCACAATTCTGCTGCGTTAAACCCAAAAAACAACAAGGACCCAGCGCCATCATACATCAGTCCTTTTCGTCCATCCAGCTTAATACCGCTAAGAGGTCTTTCAAGGGACGAGCTATAACAAACAAGGCGTATAGTGCTTGATGACTTCTCATAACACCGCGGGCTGTTTGGCTTTTTTTCTTCTTTTTTGATTAGATCCGTTGCGCCGCAATTTGCCTAATTAATAGCGCCGTGCTAGCGCCTCTTGTTCAAACAGGGGCATAAAAGGCAAACCCGCCCTTTAATCTTTGTCAAAACCGTTTGCTGAGGCGACGGGTGCTCGGGGCTTAGAGATAATCTTCCTTCAAATATTTACCTTACCGTCCTCCTTTCTTTTTTTTTCTTGCTACGTCGCTGAGTAGGTTTCTTAACCGAAAGCAGGACTAGCTCATTCCTGCTGGCAAGCTCTTTTATTTTTTTTCACTCTTTCTCCGTATACATCATTTTTCTTTCGTCTGGCTCTTTGTCTTCGGTCTCAGCCGTCTCGGCAGCACCTACCAACCCGGGTTCTTACACTTATTAGATGTACTCGGTTCCGCTGAGAATCGTAGGTCCGATTTAAGGCTAGGAAGTTAGGACCTATGTGACATTGTTCTTTTTTGCGAAAGTGACTTCCTCACTTCCTTTGTCCGCCTTACTACCCACCCCCAACCCCCCCACCCCCGGCTGCATAGCCGGAAACTGAAAGGATTGACAGAATCAAATTGAAACGGTGCCTCAAAGAGTTATCCGCGAAGTTTCACTCAAAGCAAAGACAGCCGAACCGCTATATGTCACGTGCATATGGCAGGTTAAGAGACAATATAATAATATATTCAGATGTGTTAGACATGGAAGTTTTAGGAACTGCGCTTTTGGAAGCTCATTATAACTGTATTTCATACAGGTTGTTAACATCTATTGCTTTCGTAGGTACGGCAAAAGGATCACTGTGACAGCATGCCCGGCGCGGTGTCGTTTAGTTGGCACGGCGCTCGGCGATGTACTCTGCGATGTCAGTGCGCGTTAACGAGCTCCAGGTGATTTAAATTAATCCGGAGCACTCCAATACGGCGTCTTTCATTCTTCATGAGCAGCTTTTGGGATGTGAAGTGCCACATACGATACAAGTGTAAGAACGTGCTGTCCGTTTCAGAAATGAAGGTATTCCGTCAATGACTCGTCATTTTTCAGCTGTATCCCAGCTGGGGACCGTGCGGGTTACGATTCTTTGAATGGCATAACGGCGTGGGTTTAGTATAAACTTTAGCTCTGTAGACTGATGCACCGTAAGCGGACGCCTGAGACAGGCCAAGAACTATAAACGGTCTGTATACCGCTCCATCACGTCTTCCGACATTTGGTGAAATTGAAATTCCTCGCGTCGTTAAAGATGATGAAGTCGCACGCTCTGACAGCCAACGGCACAAGCCTTGCGTCATTGATGAAGCGGTTCGTTCATTGCGGTGATGTATGCACATGAAGCATCGTTAAAAAGAGTGAGCGTACTTCCTACCCCTATCTGTCTTGCGACATCTAATGCTTCAAGCTGTGCGGAAAAGCTCCTGCAGCTTTAGTTTACTTTACATGGTGCGGATTTTGTCAATTTTGTTTTTCTTCTTTGGTTGTTTCGTGCTTCTGGGAGCATAACTATAGAAAGTAGAAACTGAGAGATTAGACGTTTCTCAGTCGCCGGCAGTAGCCGAGTTGCAGGGGTAGGGAAGAGTTGAAAGAAGACCCGCCCACCTTGGGCGTTTTTATGAACCTATCAATCAGGCGTTTGGTGTTTCTGTTATTCGGCGTTTTCCTCTGTATGGGACACGTCCGCTACGATTCTTGTCGACCAGGCGTTCGCAGAGGCTAGCCACCCTTACAAAATTTTTTTACTGAGTCTATAGACTCTCCATTGACTTTTGCCAATAAAATCTATAGGCTTTCTATAAACAAATATTGGAGACTAGGCTATGGACAGCACAAATCCTATAGAGTCTGTTCACAATTTATTTTGTGAATTTATGGCCACACACTTTTAATAGACTTTTTGTAGACTTTTAGTAGTCTGTAGATTATCAATATGCAAAAGTAAATATCTAAAGGAAGTCAATAAGATCTATGAGAAGTCTATGAGAAGAAAATTTATACACCATTTTTATTAGGGCGACCTGCACTTTGCCCTGCTTTTTAGCAGTAGTATATTCACAGTGTGCTCTATATTTCGCTCTTTCGGTCAAAAAATGGTTGCCTGCCCATCGGTACCTACGCCAAACATTTCAAATCTTTATGCCCACAGTCAGTCGCATCCCGGAGCATGCAGTTGACTTAAAATAACTTCTGCATCAATTCGGCGGCAGGCTTCTACCACTTTCCGACTTGCAGCGGTAGACCTGATGAAACTTTTAGCTAGCGATTAGCTGATTCCTTATCACTGGCATGCTCAGTAATCTCGACGCATTATTTTGCACTGCTAAAGATTTGTCGTCTCGAATTCCGAATGCCACACACCTTATATAGCCATTTATTGAGAGGCTAAATGCGACAAAGCGATCGCAGTTCCGGAGTTGATGCCAGTAGGGAGCCTACAGGCCGGCTGTCACGTGATGTTACCGTTTCTATTTTAGTCGTGCCCGGAGCCGCCCCGACCAGCTCTTGACGATCGCCTGAATTCACTGCTCTGCAAGCAATGCTACCCACCGCATTGGCTCAGTGGTTAGGGCGCTCGGCTACTGATCCGGAGTTCCCGGGTTCGAACCCGAACGCGGCGGCTGCGTTTTTATGGAGGCAAAACACGAAGGCGCCTGTGTGCTGTGCGATGTCAGTGCACGTTAAAGATCCCCAGGTAGTCTAAATTATTCCGGAGCCCTCCACTACGGGCACCTCTTTCTTCCTTTGCTCTTTCACTCCCTCCTTTATCCCTTTCCTTAAGGCGCGGTTCAGGTGTCCAACGATATATGAGACAGATACTGCGCCATTTCCTTTCCCCATAAACCAATTATTATTATTATTATTATTATTATTATTATTATTATTATTATTATTATTATTATTATTATTATTATTAAGCAACGCTGGAGAGTAAGGTCGCCAAGCGATTGGTGGCTACTTGACATGAACAGCGCAAGGGCAGCTCGGAACAAGAACTCAATAGCTAGCGTGTATTTTTCTTTTTTTCTTTTTGGTCTGCCGGAGTCGACCTTATAAAGTCCGATTTTCTAAATCACTTCGTCCCAGATAAGCCCAGCACTGGTTTGGGAAAAGCTTGTAGCCATTGGAGAACCGGTGGCTAGCAGCAGCACTTTCATCGAATTTTGCACCTCGAGCGAAGGAGGTTGACGTTTAAGCCAATAGGCCACCGCAGTGGTCGAGGAAAACGTGACTCGAATTCATTCCAGGCCCTCTATTGCCGCATTTCTCATAGCTGCAGAGTAGAATAATCACGCTTAGCGATTTCGCGTATACGCTTATCTCGCAAGCCAGGGGTCGTTCGTGGTTTGTCGGTTTTTGGGCAAGTAGTCCACGCGTGCTTTTCTTTCCAGCTAATCGACGTGAAAACAGCATCACTCCCAAGGGTCGTTCCCAATAAGCCTAGCCGCCTGTTATACATTGTGAACTATACACCGAACCTGCTAATCGCGGAAGATAGTGCTAAAGCAGAAACGTGGTCAACAAGGGATATTGTGGGGGGCTAACAACAGCCGGATAGCAGCAGTCAGCGAAATAAGATAGCAGACTAGAACAACGGGCAGAATGCTAATTCTGCTAAAGCTTGTGCCGATGTGCGTCTGCGTTGGAAGAGAATTATTATTTGCTTTCGCGCCTTTTTACGGCAATGGCCGCTAACTTCGCACGCAGAGGTTGCAACGCGTTAATGTCCGCTTCGTTGTAGGCACACGTACCGGCGGTTATTTATACTGTTGTCTGACGAAGGAACAAGCGTAACGCTTTTCATCGCCGACCAAGTGGTTCACTTGAGCGACGAGTGGTGTGTACGTGAGCTCAGAGCGAGAATGCGTGGTGCTGACGCTGTTGATGACGACGATGGCGTTGTAGGAGAAGCAGAGGGTAGCGTGCTTACCGCCTTCCTTGCAACTCATGTAAACAGGTGCTCGTATGTTTTTTTTTGTTTACATTTAAATGTCTCTTCCGGGACGTCGATTCGGTAGGAATTTTTCCGCACGAGAAAAACTAAAAAAATGAGCAGCGCTTACAGGTCTGTAACCGCTTTGTCGTACCGTACATCTTCAAATAGCATAGCACCGTACCTTCAGTTGACGCAGCGTACGTATAGAAGTCATAAGAGACCCTGGACCGTATGTCGTTTGTTTTTATTCAGTAGCATTTGTTTACTTTTTTTTTCATAAATATTCCACGCCACTATGTCACCCAAGTGAGAGTGATGACAGAGTTGAATGCATAGAAAATGTATACAGCAAATGTGGAATTAAATCTAAAAAGCCATAAGAAAGAAAAAAAAATGATCGAATTCAAAACGGTATCTGATGTTTATTCTCCGTTTACAGTGAGAGGATACGGGGAGGTACAGGTTCTTTAAACCGCGACCAGCTAACCCGATGCTTGGCCGATCATACATCGTCATGTCGTGTCCTTTTATTATATGTTTTTCTAATGTACTTAATTAACAGGCTATCCTTAAGTATCATAATGGAAACGATGAAATAGCATGACATTACTTTCACTGCTGCACCAATTTTTGTACTAAACATAAGCCACGAAAGACGGCACGCGATTTGAAGGAACGCCGAAGAGGGCCGACAGGGGGCGTGTCGCGAGCCCCTTCGGACGAAACGAATGCCCATAAGATAGGCAAAAAACGATGTTTTCGCGAGCTTTGCGCCACTCTAATTTGCCCCACTCCCAGACGTCGTCACCACACACTAAACGTTCGCAGTGCAATATGTTTTTCCTACTTTGACCCTCCATTACCTGAACCGTTTGTGCACAAAAGGCCCGTTTACTTCTGGTCGGTTGGTATCGCTTCTAGTTACGAGATCGCTAAAACGCATCTCGTAATGGTTCATAAAACTATTGCGCAAGACGACTTTAGTTACCCTTCTGACAGCGTTTAAGGGAATCTATAGCACACGCATCAAGACCAAAAAAGAAGCAAGGCAAATGCTGCAGCGTCTGAACAAACAGGAGAGGGTA